>NW_019154138.1:8765107-9045902 GCF_002288905.1 Enhydra lutris kenyoni
TGCACACGCACACACACACACACACACACACGCATGCATGCATGCTTTGACACTGAGAGGGAGTTGTATGTAGCTTTCTTCCTATTCATTTGGTGAATATGGTTTCCTGTCAGTTTACTATTGCTTTTAGTGAAAGATAGATTATTAACTGAGAACACTTATTAATGAATGTTTGACAGTGATACACAGTACATTTCAGTGGAGAGGGAACTACATCAGGAGTCAGAAGACTTCATGTTCATGTCCTGGCTCTGTGGTTTTACTAACCTGAGAAAATCACTGAATCCCCCAGAGCTTATAGCTCTTCATCAGTTAAACTGGGGTAAGACATGCCTTGTTCATCTTGAAGAGTTGTTGTGAGGGCCAAAAGAGATCATAGACACTGCTGTGGTGCCTCACAGTTGACTCTGGATCCCATGGAAGCACAGCTCCAAGAGCTGTTCCTCCATGAGAAAAGAGGTTGAGACACCCCCACATACTACCTACCTCTCTCTCTCTCTCCCTCTCCCCCCCCTCCCCCCCCCTTTTGGAATTTTTTTTTTTTTTTTTTTTTGACAGAGAGAGCAAGCACAGCAGGGGGAGCAGCAGGGAGAGGGAGAAGCAGGCTCCCCAAACAGGGAGCCCAATGCGGGGCTCAATCCCAGGACCCTGGGATCATGACCTAGCAGAAGGCAATGCTTAACAACTGACCCATCCAGGTGTCCCTCCCTCTCAGAATTTTAAAGCTGACATTAGCATTTTTTTTTTAAAGATTTGTTTATTTATTTGACAGACAGAAATCACAAGTAGGCAGAGAGGCAGGCAGAGAGAGAGGAGGAAGCGGGCTCCCTGCTGAGCAGAGAGCCCGATGTGGGGCTTGATCCCAGGACCCTGGGATCATGACCTGAGCTGAAGGCAGAGGCTTTAACCCACTGGGCCACCCAGGCGCCCCTGACATTAGCATATTAAGGAGCTTGACAAGTATTTATTATAGTAAATAAAGTTATTTGAACCTATTTTATTCAGCTTACCTAAACCAGGCTTTGGGATCCTCTTTCCTGTTATAGGACTGCTGTTTTTGGTTTTGTTTTTGTTTTTTTTAAGATTTTATTTATTTATTTGACAGACAGAGATCACAAGTAGGCAGAGAGGCAGGCAGAGAGAGAGAGGTAGAAGCAGGCTCCCCGCCAAGTAGAGAGCCCGATGCGGGGCTTGATCCCAGAACCCTGAGATCATGACCCGAGCCGAAGGCAGAGGCTTAACCCACTGAGCCACCCAGGCTCCCAAAGACTGCTGTTTTAAGATCACTCCTTGGGAATCCACATTAAGCAAGCACATAGAATGCCTCTTGTGGAGCAGATTTCAATAGATTAATCAGCTTTTTGCTCTACACGTGGCTTTCTCTATTTAGAAAGCTGATTACATAAAGATGAGGCCTACAGAGAATTCTAGTGTGATGACATTGACTGTTAAGCAGTTTCATTCTTTTTCCTCACATCTTATGAATTGAAGAGACTGTATTATGACCTTCATTTTATAAATGCAGGAGTCTGAGAGGTTTAGTGATTTGACATGAGATACATAACCACTAAAGGAAATAGCCCAGATCGACACTCGGGTCCCTTGGCTAAAGCATACTTAGGATTTATCCAGTGGCTTTGTTCTCGCTGCACTGTAGCAGGCCTGGGGGACCATGGGCGAAAGGAGTGAACACCCTTTGGACCTTTTAGGAATTAGCCAACATGATTCTACGGAGCGGCCCCACCCGCAAGGCCAGTGTGGGATCATAGAGAGACTCACTAACTGCTTCTTTCTTTGCTCATTTTCCAGCCTGAGAAATTTGCAGAGGTCTGCGAGGCTTTGGAGAAAGGAGACGTGAAATGGAGCAGCCGAGGTCCCCCTAACAAAAGGTAGAACTGAGACATTTGCCTTTGTATTCAGCACCTGCCTGTTTGTCTGCAAGGTTCACTTCCAATAATGGGACATTTGCCAGCAATAGGACATTGGCCCTGGTGATGTTTCATTCCCAGGGACATCCAGTAGCAGGCCCTGGTAGAACCTCACTGTTGTAACAACCTGTGCTTTAGAAGGCCGTGCCAGGACTTAGGGAGCAGGGTTCAAAACTAATGAGCAGCTTTTATTCCATGAGTAATTGTACAGGTGTGGCTTTGTTGACCAGCTTGGCCTCACTGCTTTCCAGGTTTTATGAGAAAGCCGAGGAGAGCAAGCTTCCCAACATTCTGAAGGACTGCATGGAATTATTCCGCTCCGAGGCTCTGTTCTTGCTGCTCTCCAACTTCACAGGCCTGAAACTTCACTTCCTGGCCCCTTCAGACGAAGATGAGGTGGAGAACCAAAAAGAGGGAGAAGGAGCCTCTGCCACTGAAAACACTGAAGAAGGGACAAGCCATAGCTCCCCTGAGCCAGAGAACCATCGGACGGCCTTCCGCAGCAACAGCCGGCAGAGCAAGGAACAGCCAGACCCAGACTCGGAGGAAAATGAAGCAAAGCAAGGTAAGCCATTGATCTGAGTCGTCCTCATTTACCATGAAGCATTCACTCTTCCATCATCGATTCATCCAGCAACTATTACTCAAGCATCTGTGATCTGCTGGGCCTGTTTTGGGAGCTGGAGGACGGAACAAACAAGGTCTCCGCTCTCCCAGAGTTTATGTTCTAGTGGGAGAGGATGGAGATTAAACGTGTACGCCAACCACGAGAAAACGTAAGATAATGAAAGGGGTTTGCAGAAAATCTGAATAAGGATGTGTGCTGAGGAATGACCAAGTGGCCTCTTAGGTGAGCGGGCAACCGGAGAAACCAGTCTCGGGAGCTGCCATCCAAGCTCAGACCTGAATACCAAAAAGGATCTGTGGGAAGAACATTCTAGGTAGGAGAAGCAGCTCAGACATTTTATTAGGCTAACAGTATACGAACAGTAGACAGAAATAGGACTGGCTTTGCCCCAAACTACTCTAAGACATAAGAACATCAAAGAGAGGAAGGTGAACACAGCTTATTCTGCCAAGGACCAATAATAGCCTAAACTTGCTTATAAAAACTTGCTTGAATTTGGGCAGATAGGTAGAAGGAAATTATTAAAAGTAGAGAAAGTCTAAGGGCGCCTGGCTGGCTCAGACGGAAGAATGTGCAACCCTTGATCTCAGAGTCATGAATTTGAGCCCAACATTGGGTGTGGAGATTAGTAAAAAAAAAAAAAAAAAAAAAAAAAGGCTTAAAAAAAAAAAGTAGAGGAAGTCTTTACAGACAAGATCAAACAGAGAAAATAGGAATTTTTTTTTTTTTAAAGATTTTATTTATTTATTTGACAGAGAGAGATCACAAGCAGGCAGAGAGGTAGGCAGAGAGAGAGGAGGAAGCAGGCTCCCTGCTGAGCAGAGAGCCCGATGCGGGGCTCGATCCCAGGACCCTGAGATCATGACCTGAGCCGAAGGCAGCGGCTTACCCACTGAGCCACCCAGGCACCCCGAAAATAGGAAATTTAAAAGGTAAGGCTTCTGTGGGAATTTTGGCACCTGTAGGTAAGCGGCTACCAACTGAGCATATACAGTTTGGCACCTACTAAATCAGACGAGAAAATCTGCTGCCTGATTCCTCTCCTCTCCTCAGTTGTACTCTCCCTGTTTCCACTCCGACTTCTGGAGAAGACCCCTGCCCTGTTGCAGTTAGAAGAGCAAAGACAAGAGAGGTGGATGCCCACAGACACAAAGCCAACAGTGTGACACAAGAACCATGTAACACAAATTCTGTGGCCTCCCAGACTGACTGACCTGTCGCTTTGGTCACCACGGATTTAGAACAACCAGAGCCAGGTGGCTTTTTCTGTGCTAGTCACTACACAGGATAGCCTTTCTTTAAGATAAAGTTAGCTTTCCTTGATAATTGATACTGACATCTATACCTGGGGCCTAAAAGGAATCAGGTGAAGATCAGTGGGGCCTCACAGGCTTTTTTAAAAAGTATCTCTTGGGGCTCCTGGGTGGCTCATTTGGCTAAGCTCCTGCCTTTGGCTCAAGTCATGATCCCAGGGTCTTGGGATCAATCCCTGCATCAGGCTCCCTGCTCAGTGGGCAGCCTGCTTTTCCCTCTCCCCCTGCTTGTGCTCTCTCACTCTCTGTCAAATAAATAAAACCTTTAAAAAAAAAAAAAAAAAGAAAAGAAAGAACGAAAGAAAAAGTATCTATTAACATCTATTCCTTTTTGGTTTCATTTTCATGGGAACCTGGAACTTGGAAAAAATCTGTTCAGGCAGCCTAAGGATGCTTTATTCTATTACTGGGCCTCCACTGTATGCAAGGCCCTGGGCCAAAGCAGCTGGGAATACAGAGGTAAATGTAAAAAGTAGCTGTTTGTAAAGTTCATCATCTTAAAGAAAAGGGTGGGGACAAAGCCATAAAGGAGCAGACTTTTCCTATTTTATTAAAGTTAAGCTGGCATAAACTCAACTTTAGGATGTTAAATGTAACCCACATGGTGCCAACAAAGAACATAGCTGTAGGTATACATAGAGGAAACTGAGAAAGGCATTTAAACATTTCAATACCAAAAATCAGTTAAACACAAAAGACTGTAAGGCAGGAAATGAGAGATGAAAAAAGCTACGGCATTTAGAAAACAATTAGCAAAATGAAAGAATCAAGCCCCTCTTTCCTAGTAATTACATTAAACGTAAATGACAGTCAAAAGACAGAGATTGGCAGAATAGACAGGAACACAGGATTCAACTATCTGCTGTCTACAAGAGACTCCCTTGAGATCCAGAGATGCAAATAGATTGAAAACAAAAGGATGAAGAAAGATGTTCCATGCAAACAGTAACCAGAAGAGAGCAGGAGTGGCTCTACTAATATCAAACAAAATAGACTTTGTATTTATTTCTTTATTATTATTTTTTTAAAGTAAAGCTCCACATCTGACATGGGGCTTGAACTCTTCATGGCCCTAAGATCAAAAGTTGCTTGCTGGGGCGCCTGGGTGGCTCAGTGGGTTAAAGCCTCTGCCTTTGGCTCAGGTCATGATCTCAGGGTCCTGGGATCGAGCCCCACATCGGGCTCTCTGCTCAGCAGGGAGCCTGCTTCCCCCTCTCTTTCTGCCTGCCTCTCTGCCTACTTGTGATCTCTCTCTCTCTGTCAAATAAATAAATAAAATCTTAAAAAAAAAAAAAAAAAGAGTTGCATGCTGTCCCACCTGAGCCAGCCAGGCATCCAAACAAAATAGACCTTAACTCAGGAAAGAAGAGACAAAGAAGGACGTACTATATTTTTAAAAGTTCAGTACAGCAGGAAGATACAACAATTTACAAATCTTTATGTAATTGATGACAGACTGAAAATATATGAAGCAAAAACTGACAGAATTGGAGGGAGAAATGGGATAGTTCTCCAGTCGCAGCTGGGAGAAGTCAGCTCCTAAGAGGACTTAACCCAATAAACCAGCTACACGTAACAAGCATAATACAGAGCAATATACCCCCCAGCAGTGGCATATACATTCTCAAGTGAACATGGGACATTTTCCAGGAAAGACCATAAGTTAGGCCACAAATTTAGTTTCAGTAGATTTTAGAAGATAGGTTTCAGTAGCGTATGTGACTCTTGATCTCTGGTTTTAAGTTCAAGCCCCACGTTGGGTGTAGCAATTACTTAAAAATAAAATCTTGGGGCACCTGGGTGGTTCAGTGGGTTAAAGCCTCTGCCTTCGGCTCGGGTCATGATCCCAGGGTCTTGGGATCGAGCCCCGAGTCGGGCTCTCTGCTCAGCAGGGAGCATGCTTCCCTTTCTCTCTCTCTCTGCCTGCCTGTCTGCCTACCTGTGATCTCTGTCGGTCAAATAAATAAATAAAATCTTTAAATTTAAAAAAAATGAAGTTAATATCGTTATAAATAAATAAATAAATAAATAAAAATAAAATCTTTAGGGACATCTGGGTGGCTCAGTCGAGTGGCTGCCTTCATCTCAGGTCATGATCCCAGGGTTCTGGGATCAAGTCCCGAATCCGGCTCCTTGCTCAGCAGGGAGCTTTTTTCTCTCTCTGCCTCCGCCTGGCACTCTGCCTGCTGGTGCACTCGCTCTCTCTCGCTCTCTCTCTGACAAATAAATAAAATTTAAAAAATAAAAAAAAAACTTTAGGAAAATAAAAAATAAATAAAAAATTAAAGATAGATCATACAAAGTAGCTTCTCTAACCACAACAGGATGCAGTTAAAAAGAAACGATCAAGCTTGATCTCCATGGAAAGACATGGAGGAACCTTAGGTACATATTGCTGAGTGAAAGCAGCTGGTCTGAAAAGGCTACTTCCTGTATGATTCCAACTCTATGACATTCTGGAAAAGGCAGAACTAAGGAGAGAGTAAAATCAGTGGTTGGAAGAGATTAGAAGGGAGGGAGGGATGAATTAGGTGGAGCACAGGGGTTTTTTTAGGGCATTAAAACCAATTCTGTATGATACGGTGATGACGGAGTCAACATTACGCAGTGATCAAGACCCATAGAATGTACAGCACAAGGAGTGGACCCTAATGTCAACTATGGACTTTAGTCAATAATAATGTATCAGTATTGGTTTGCCAGTTGTAACAAGTGAATCACACCAAGATAAAACATGAATAATAGGAGATGCCAGCGGGTGGTGAGGGGGAATCTATTTAAAATTATAAATTTATTCATGTTATAATTTTTATATTGGCAGCTAAATGTATATTCCATCTAAAATTTCTTGTAAAGAAAGAAATAGAATGTCAAGTCCCCCTGCCGGCCCTCCCCGCCAACGGTACACAATTCATTTCCGACAGTCACTGTCAGGAAGGCTGGTTTGGTGGAGCAGTAGGTCAGAGGGCTTATGGGAATGGTTTCCCTTCAGTACTGGGTCATTCCTACTTATTTTTCCCTCCCAAACTAGCAGTTGTATCAAAGTTGCTTATTTTCTTAAGCAGGCTCCACACCCAGCATGGAACCCAACACAGGGCTTGAACTCATGACCCTGAGATCGACACCTGAGCTGAGATCAAGAGTCAGACACTGAACTGACTGAGCCACCCAGGTGCCCCTGTATCAAAGTTATTTTAAGTTTTTTCTGGCCTTCTGTTGTTTCTTCTTAGACTCAAGTGTTCCTACATGCCAGGGGGAACTGAGGCATTGGAAGACCGGTCACTACACTTTGATCCATGACAACAGCAAGACGGAATTTGCCCTGGACTTACTTCTCTACTGTGGCTGTGAAGGTAAGAGGTGGGAAGGATAGCAGTGAACTGTTCCCTTGAGAGGGGCAGTCCCTTGGTGACCCCCTCCAGCCAACCAATTCAGAAGTGAGGTGCCTTGGCCAGGATCACAGATGACAGAAGCTCCCTGTTGGAGGGGATCTTGGGGGTCATGAACTTCAGTCTCCCAACCCAAAGGATTTATATCTGTGACTAAGGCATGGGGGCATGTGGACCAAACCATAATTTCCCTCCAAGTAACCCCCTTATCTACCTCTTCTATGTAATTGTCCTTCCAGGTGCATTTTATATTCAATTCTTAGTTTTCAGTTCTTAGTGCGGATTGAATGGAAATTCAAGCTCATAAGTCTTAGAGTTGGTTACTACTGAGCTCTCAGATCCCTGAGCTGTAAGCAGCATGGGATCAGCGATGGAAGCAGAGGATGCATTCTTGGAGTCAGCTTTCTGAATGCCGTTTGTTTTCCTTTGTAAGGCTGGGAGCCAGAATATGGTGGATTTACCTCCTACATTGCCAAAGGTGAAGATGAAGAGGTAAGTTGCTTCTGACAGCAGACTGCCCTTTTTAGTTCTTGAGGAATCTTTCATTCTACAGAGACCCAATTTTTATGACCTTTAGCCAATGTCTTTAGCCGGTAAACCCATGATGGTCTGCGTGGCAGTGGTTCTAATTTCTAATAGAAAGTACTGAGCAAGGAATAAAGATGCCAAAGATAATCAGGAAGCATTTCTCCTATCCTACTGAGAAATTTCATGTACGCTAAGAGTTACATAGTGCCTCCCCATGTAATCTTTCAATATAGTAAGAAATAAATGCACTGGGTAAAAATCTTTCTGGGTATGATTTGGAATGGGGCTCGTTGGAAAATGCCTTGACAGCCAGAGGAATAGCTCCGCCTAGTAAAGGACCTTTTAACAGATCCCCTATCGCCAGTCTAAGTACATGATGTGAAAACCATCTGTTCAGTGGTGAATCATTGAGGAAAAGAGTTGGGAAGTTCTGTGTTCTGATGTCATTGTATTTGCTTATTTCAGCTGCTAACAGTGAATCCAGAAAACAACTCTTTGGCACTGGTCTACAGAGACAGAGAGACTCTGAAATTTGTCAAGCATATTAACCACCGAAGCCTCGAACAAAAGAAAGACTTCCCCGATAGAACCGGTTTCTGGGACTTTTCATTTGTCTATTATGAATGACAGGGCTGGGCAGAGCTAGAGGAAAGAGACCCTTCTTCGGGACTGGGAGACACGCAGGAGCCACAAGGTGACCTGTGTGACGGTGTCCTTAAAATCTGTGGGTGGTAGGATTCATCATCACTGTCCTCAATCTAGACCTTGAGCTTGGAGCCAGGTACCTCTCTCTTGATTAAAAAAAAGGCTTTGTCTTTTTTTTTTTTTTTTTACATTCATTTTTTCCTTTTCCACATGACCTTCTTTAGTGATTTTTTACAACTTTTTGTGTGTGGTAAAATATACACGACACAAAGTGTACCATTTTAACCATTTTTAAATGTACACTTCAGTGACATTCAGTACGTTCACATGGTTGTGCGCGCGTCACCACCATCCATCTCCAGAACCTTTCCATCTTCTCAGACTGAAGCTCTGTCCCCATGAAGAGTAGCACCCCCCTCACCTCGCTCCCCCGGCCCCTGACAGCCCCCATTCCACTTTCCGTCTGTCTGTAGAAGTGGAACAATACAGTATTCGTCCTCTTGTGACCGGCTTATTTCACCAAGCGTAAAGTCTTCAAGGTTCATCCATGTTTCCAATGATTTTTTTTTTTGACTTTTTTTTTAATACTCAAGGCTGATTCTGCCCTTCCTAATTACACTGGTTTAGAACATTACAGAAACTTCTAGCCTCTTCTTGCTAGGCTCATACTTCCTCCCACTGCCTATGGCTTTGTTTCACTGACTCTCCTAGGACAGTGTAGACTTAGAGGCTGGTGTGCCTGCCTTGGGAAACGCGGGCCTGGCTCAAAGCAAACGCCCCGCACCTCCCCAGGAGACCTCTGGTTGGTAAAGGAGAGGGCTACTTGGGCCCTGTGTAGTGGTTCCTGGAGTCGGGGCTCCTGTAGAACTAAGTGATTCTGGCCTCAAGTGTGTCTTTCCTTTTCCTAAAAACTCTAGGGTCAGTTATAAAATTTGCTGCCTTTTTTTCTTTAAAAGAACAAATGCTAAAGGCCCCACCAAAATGCCAAGAGGATGTGCACTTTGTTACACTCTTTTCCCCTGGACTGTCGGGATGACATGAGAAGTACCACCTGTACACGTGGGTGTGCCAAATAGGCATCAGGGTCACTGCATCTTTAGCTGAAAGATGCTATTCTCATTCCATTCTTGTCTTCTCATTTCCTCTCTTCTTTTTACATGTATTACTAGCTATTACCATAGCTTTTATTAATCAAGAGAAAAAGCATTGGGCTTTTATCTTTGTTAATCTCATAACACTGAGTACTGACTCTATTCTAAAGTTGACCTTAAGTGAAAGAATGTGTTTCACTTTCTTTTAGGTTGATGATTTCAAAATCTGTTTAATTTCACACCCCAATCAGTAAAAAATGTGTTAGCATTTATACCCATTATATGGATATCTATCTAGAAATTTTTCACATGCACTAATATTCAGTATTGTTACAAAACACTACTTTTTTCTGGGTGAGATGAAAAAGAAGCACCTAGAACTAGTTGTAATGGTGTCTCCCCGCGCCCACACAGTACCGGCCCAGTGTACATGCATAGTATTTGGAGACCACAGCATTTTCACCATGATGTAATAACACGCACGGATTACAACTACTTTGTAATCAGTCACTTAACATTTCAAAGCTTGCCTTTTCTTTTCAGTTGCTACAGACTGAAAAAGGGTCATTCCTACAATATGACTTTCATTCACTTGCTTTCTGCTATGTTTTCATGAACGGGAGAGAGAAGGGTGAGGTTCTAGTGAACCCATCAGTGGCGTAACTGGAAGCAGAAGACCGAGGAGAAAGTGCCAGGCAGGTGAAACTATCACATGTGCCAAGCTGGGAAAATAGACTCACGGCTCTAGGTGATAAGTACAAGGCAAGTCCACTTTTCCTGTTCTGGAGCACTTAGTCTAAATCTTAGCATACCACACAAGCATTAAAATGTACTTATTAGTTTCTCTTAATCTGTGTGTTTATGATCTGTCAACATGGCAGAACCTTCTATACACTATGGAAAAGGATGGCGGTGCCTGAAGGGAGAGCCAGTCCCTGAGAGCCAGACTCTGATGTTTCTGTCCATTACATCATCTACAGCAGCACCTCTTAGAGGACCGGGTAGCTCGCAGGTCACTTTCCTGCACTGAAGACACTCAGTGACTGAGAAGCAGTTTTTCCCTAGTACTTCATTCTTCAGCTGGACTTTGAGGGCTTAAGCCACTGTCACCAACTGTTTAGTGGCAAAAGAGGAATTAAAACCTGGGTGTCTTTTACATACTTGTTTCAGATAAGAGCTATGATGTTCACCTGTGTGATATGTGGCATCTTCCCTCTTAATTCTTAACAGTGAACCTCCAATTCTTATAATTTCTTTTAGTAAAGGAAGATTTTCCCCCCCAAAGAGAACAGCTTTGTATTTTTTCAGACTATATAAATAACACAGGTTCATTGTGAAGAATTAAAACATGGAAAAACACAAAGGCAAGGTCATCTGGAATCCCAGCCTCCCGTGACAGCCACTGTGGTGCTCCGTAATGAACTGAGACAGAGAATGTGCCTTCCAGCGGCTGCTTCGCCACTTCCTACAGCTGCATGAGGTTGACCCCCCCCCAGAACAAATCCCTTTTATAAATGTTCATAATGATGGAAATTAAGAACATTTTCATAAAGTTATTTTGAGAGTATATTAGCATTTCTATTAAGAGGAGGAAAACTAAAATGTTTAAGGAAGAACTCTATTAAATAATCTAACTTCTGTCCCCCATTTTAAAGATCTGGAACATGAAGCCTAGGAAAGAGGCTAGCTTTGAACCTGGTTTTGATCCTGGCTTTTCTACTGCTCATCGACTGGCTCCGAAACTCCACTGAATGTGGTGGTTTCTTTCCGCAGGATACCGAAGGAAAAAAAAGACCCTGCTTGGGCTACCTCTCCTAGACCAGTATTTCGTCAGCGGGCAGCTTTAGCTGTCGCCTCTCTTGGGCACCAGTGGAGTGCTTCCTTCTATGCCGCTGACACTGAGTGAGCAAATGCAAGCCCCGTTAGAAGGGTCCTCGGGACACCAGCTCTCCAGCCCTAATGAACTGAACATTCCTGCAAAAAAAACCACGATTTCCTTCTCTGATTGATACAAAATCAGTCCACACAGACAGTTCTGAAAACTACTTGGGAGTCGTCCATGTGGCATCATTTTAGGAAAAGCAGATTTCTGTACCATACAAATAAAAAGATGAGTCAGGAGCTACAGCATCTAGTGTGGGCAGGGGCCAGATGGGAAAGAGGCAAAATGCAAAACACCAAACTGCAAACGGGTGTCTTACTGTACTTCAGTTTCAAAGTGAAAGCGGAGATCATTTGGTTCTGTGATCACAGGCCTCGCTCTGGCAGATTTGTAACTGCTAATTATAAACTGAAACATAAATAATGTTGGGAGTCGTTCTTGTAAAGCACTTCTAGGGTTGCATAATTGTTGTACAGTCCCTAGTTCTTTGATTTCTGAAGCTCCTGATGGGCTGGCTGAGGACAGGCTATTCCATGGGGAGCAGCAGGTGCTTTTCTGTGCCCAGAGCACCGGCTCCGCACCGCTGGGAGGAGAAAGCCGATTGAGATACAGCCTCTGTTCTCAGTAGAGGATGAACATTGATCTAAACACAGAACGTAATAACAATTAAGGAATAGCCACGGGAGGGGAAGATCCCCGGAGGAGAGATCATTTGAGCCAGGCCTAGATGTGTGTGGCTAGGCAGACATGGGGGAAATAACAGAAACCATACTCTTTCCAAGACACTGACTACCTGAATCTGGCAGGGGACGGGGAGGCTTTTTTAAAGGGATGCTTGAAAAATGACTCCAAAGCTCTCTACCAGATACCAGGATCCTCAAGATCAGCTTTCCAAGGAGGGCTGTGTTCACTTAAAGCCTCAACAAAACGCAGCAACAGAATAGAGCTGAAGCTGTGACTTCTGAGAAGGCCTCAGATTCTATCAGGATAGAAAAATAGGGCAACCAAACAGAAGCAACGGATAACCAGAGTTTTCTCCTCCTTCAGCTAAACTAAGAGGAAAAGAGGTGGTAGAAGGTTTTATGAACATTTTCGTCTCATCCAGTCTTTCCAACCAAACAGCAGAAAGGGCCACGGCTAATTGGTTTCAAACCCACACACGGTGACTCACCAAGCTGTGAGACCCTATAGAAAACACTGTGCCTCTCTGAGCTCAGTGACAAATATCAAGAGGATCAAATTAATGTGAAAATCACCTATTTGTATCCTATAAATGAGGACTATTTAAAGATACATTCTGTCGCAGGCCATTCTCTTCAAGACAATGTATTTTTAGGTCTAAGAAGGAAGATTTTGGCTTAAGAACAATAGAATGACCTTTGATGAGATTATTCTATTAGGGTCCATAAAACTCAAAAGTGCCATATAATTTAAAATTAGCACCAATTAGCGATTTTAATCTCAACACATATAGGTTAGACTATGGTTAAAACAGAAAAAGTCCCTTGGGTACCTGGATGGCTCAGCCAGTTAAGCGGCTGCCTTAGGCTCAGATCATGATCCCAGGGTCCTAGAATCCAGTCCCAAGTTGGGCTCCCTGCTCAGTGCTGGGGGGAGGGGGGGCGCTGCTTCTCCCTCTCCCACTCCCCCTGCTTGTGCTCTCATGCTCTCTCTCCATCAAATAAATAAATCTTTTAAATTAAGTAATTAATTTTAAAAAGACAAAAAGACTCAAGAGCAGGACTCGAGTTTTGCTAGTAGCTCTGACTCTGGCAAATAATTACTCCCTGTGCCTCAGTTTCCTCACCTTCAAGGCACGTAGAGAAGATGCTTTACTACTTCAGGGATTATGGAAAATAATACAGTATATGTGGGTGTCTTTTGAGCTTACAGGTTGACAATGCTAAACATAGGTATTCTAGAGCATAGTCTCAAAAATTAGGATTCCACAAAGCTCACATTTCAAAAACAGAAGAGGTCATCCTAAATGCCTAAAAGGAAGAAACTTGTAAGATTAATTTACCACAGGGGGACGGCCTGTCATCCTCACTACTTAGGAATGCTGTTAAGAAGTGAAAACTGGGGGGCGCCTGGGTGGCTCAGTGGTTAAAGCCGCTGCCTTCGGCTCAGGTCATGATCCCAGGATCCTGGGATCGAGCCTCACATCGGGCTCTCTGCTCTGCAGGGAGCCTGCCTCCTCCTTCTCTCTCTCTCTGCCTGCCTCTCTGCCTACTTGTGATCTGTCTGTCAAATAAATAAAAATCTTAAAAAAAAAAAAAAATGTTTAAAAAAAAGAAGTGAAAACTGGCACTTGTTTTAGGCATTAGGGAATGTTTTAGGCATTAGTGAAGTGAATGTTTTAGTCATTAAACTGTCCTAGAATCTACCTGAAGGCAAAATTTTCACTCTTAGGGAAGGAGCGGCTCGCTGTTGGCACAGATAGCAGCTTTCTCTTCCTCGACGGCACACAGCTGGTGATACTTCCTGGCCTCCCTGTGGTGAGGGGTGGCCATGTTAGCTGACAGAACACAAGGAGAAATGATAATGTGCTATTTCCAGACCACAGCTTTGAGAAAAGCTTTCCCTGTTCTACTGGCTTGGACTTAAATCGCAGCAAGGCCTTCTCACATCGGGTTCCTGGTGCCATCAGGTCGTCATCATATACAATGAGCGTGAAAATAGTCACCCAAATCCATCTTCTGAAATTTCTTTCTATAGAGACCTCTGAAAAAGGCTGCCCTAGAGGATGACACGGCTGCATGATCACAGGAAGCTGGGTCCCTGAATAACTACAGAGACATCCTGATGTAAATGAGAAATAAATGGGTAATTAGGAACTTTGAGATCTATTAGTTTCAGTAGCTAAAATTACCTCCAACAGACCACCTTCAACCAATTCTCGCTTAAATGAAGATGAGTTGTTTACACCCACCCGTCCGTGATAAAAAGGCACACAACTCCAATACCCATGCTTGTGTTTTCCTCTACATCATACAAATGGTTTCTGCAATTCTAGGACGGTGGTGTCTTTACAATTAACATAGAGTGCAACTCCTAAATTTTTTTTTGCAACTCCTAAGTTTTAATGAAAATATTTTTATTACAAATTCAATTACAATTCCAAGGAAGAATATGTATCTACATCAATTTTACATAACATACCCCAAAAATTGGGACTTTGAAGCCCTAACATTTTAAAAGTATTCCCCTCCTCTATACAAACCTGTGATTATTCAGTAACAGTAACTGATTCTAAAAAGAGAAAGGGATGTGCTTTTCAGATGAAGTCTGCATTTATACCACTCACCAAGACTGTTGCCATGCTCAGCACCTGGGTTCACCAGGATGTGATCCAAGCAACTAGCCTTGATTTTTAAGGAAAAACCCTTTTTAGGAACTTCACTACCTTTTCTTTCCTAAGAAGAAGCTGTTCCCACCCGCATGATTCTGAACAGCGTGTTGATGTTGTTGCTTCGAATCGCATCCCGACAAGCAGTGATCACCTGGTTCTTTGGTTTTCCAACTGTGTGGGATGAAACATCCAGTCAGTACTATACAAAAAATGATTAAAAGTGAGATTACAAATCAGAGGCCAGTTTTAAAACAGCTGAAAACTAGGGTGGAAAAGAGATATCTATGGTGGGCAAATTTATCTTACCACTCCCTAAAAAAAGAACTCTGCAAGGGAATTTGTCACAAACCAAACCTAGGAACCATCTCAAACCTAGAAACAAAGTCAGTTTTATAGAAGAGGATCAAAGCATATATCCACCTAGCAAAGATATTTTTCTTTTTTTCTAAAGATTTTAAGTAATCTCTTCACTCAACATGGGGCTCAAACTTGTGACCCCGAGATCAAGAGTTGCATGACCTTCAGATTGAGCCAGCCAGGCTCCCAAGCAAAGATTATTTTTCTAAAAGAAGGTCAAAGAATTGACCCAAACAGCAGATTTCAGGTATAACTGCTTCCTCTGATTTATTTTATTGTTCTTTTTCTATAATTTAAGTTGGACACTTAGCTCATTAATTTCCAGTTTCCCTTTTAAAAAATAAGTATATTTAAGGCTTTCCCTTCCAGTATATTCACTAGGTCTTTCTTGGAAGGTGCAGCAAGATCTAAGAAAAGGGGCTGAAAGTTTTCTCTCCCTCTGAAGTCTGCAGACTGGCGAAAGCCAAAGTGAAGCCAAGCTGGGTGTGAAAGGTACGCTGCTGTCGGCCTCAGTATGAATTCTAGAAGGTACCACTAGCCCTAAGGGTTCTCACCTCCAAATTACAAACTACTTACAGTGCTACAAAAAGGGACTTACCCCGCAGACGACCTGCCCTTTGAATGGCCTGATTTACTGCTTTGAGGTTCCCCAGGAGCTCTGTGTGGTTGTTACAGCGAATTTTGTATCCATTTAGCAAGTCTTTATTGAGGTCGTACAGTTCCATGTAGCGGTTCTTCATGGTTTTCCTGTGTAAATCAACAGAAGTGTATTACCATCACTGTACCTCAATATGGCAGGCTGAGACGGAAACACTTGCAAACGTCTTACACACGGAAGACAACACCAAATTTTTAACTTTGAAAGGTTTGCTTTGAAACATTGAGAAGTGTCTATCAAAATATTCCATTTCTTCCAGATAAATGGAAGACAAGTGGCCTTTCTTGGTTATTGAAGTATTAAGTGGAACTGAGAAGTATTAAGTGCCCACTGTGCTTGGGGGGTAAGGAAAAGCAGGCAAGGCAAGAAGATAGCTTCAAAGTTTCTGGTTAATATTCACTAGGCAAAAGTGACCTTATTCTTAACTAATAAATTCAGCTTCTAATTTTATTAGGGTTTTAAAAAACAAAGGCATGAAATTAAAACCACACTGAGACATTACTACACAACAATGAAAATGACTAAAATAAAATAAACTAATAAAGACAAATGCCGGCAAGGATGCAGACAGAGCAACTGGAACTCTCCCGCCCTGCGGATGTGCATGCAAAATGGTACAGCTACTTTGTAAAATGACTGCGCGGTTTCTTTCAAAGTTAAATATACACTTACTATGCAACCCAGAAATCCCATTACAAGTGTTTACCCAAAATAAGTGAAAACATGTCTGCAAAAAAACTACGCAAATGTTTATCGCAGCTTTATTCGCAATCACTGGAGTTTGGAAACAACCCAATGTCAATCGGTGAGTAGATAAACAAAGTATGGTATATCCGTTCAGTGGAACAGTACTGTAGCCAGCAATAAAAAGGAACCAATTACTGACACAGGCAACAACATAGATGAATCTCAAAGGCATGAGAGTAAACAGAAGAAGCCAGCTCAAAAGGCATATACTATATGATTCCATTTATATGACATTTTGGAAAAGGCAAAACTACTGGGAGAGAAATCAGATCAGTGGGTGCCAAGGACAGGAGGTGAGGGGGCTTGGAGTACTGATGCAGAGAGGCACAAGGGGGATGGAAATAGTCTACATCTTAACTGTGGCAGCAGTAACACGGTTTATATGTTTCTAAAATTTATTGAACTGTAAACCCTGAATTTTCTGCATGTATATAATTATTTATCAACTAAGTTGGCTTTTAAAAATAAAAACAGGGGCACCTGGTGGCTGAACGGGTTAAAACCTCTCTCTTCAGCTCAGGTCATGATCCCAGAGTCCTGGGATCGAGCCCCGCATCGGGCTCTCTGCTCAGTGGGGAGCCTGCTTCCTCCTCTCTCTCTGCCTGCCTCTCTGCCTACTTGTGATCTCTGTCTGTCAAATATATAAAATCTTAAAAAAAATAAAAAATAAAAGCATACATCTGAATCTCTAAATGAAATATAAATAATTCAGAGGAAAAAAGGGATTTAGAGGTTGGTGGTCACTTTCCTCCAGTTTAGCAATCAAATGCCTAAACACCAGCTCTCTGACTGAAAGGGGGAAAAAAAAAAAAAAGCCAAAAAGAGCATAGGAAAGGGGCCCTGGATATAAAGTTGGCCAGAAAAAGCAAAAACCTCATATACCTCAAAGACAATAATAGGAAGAAAATGAATTGCAAAGTGAGAGGCAAAACACTCTCAATTTACAAAGGATACAAATTCACATCTGGAAAAACTTAACTATAACATAGTTTAGTAAAGAAGTGGATTATAAAATCAATATGCAAAATTCAGCAGTGTTCATACATTCAAAAAAAAAAAAAAAAAAAAAAGTAAAATGGAAGAAAAATCCTATTTACAACTGCAAAAATAAAATACTTGGGTTATTCTATTACCTCGGAGTGTAAGTTTAATTAATAACCAATATGATTATGTAAAAACTCCAAAAAGCTGTTACATGGCAAAAGCAAAAATTAATTTAAAAACAATCTAAGCAGGGCGCCTGGGTGGCTCAGTGGGTTAAGTCTCTGCCTTCGGCTCAGGTCATGATCTCGGGGTCCTGGGATCAAGTCCCACATCGGGCTCTCCGCTCAGTGGTGAGCCTGCTTCCCTCTCTCTCTCTCTCTGCCTGCCTCTCTGCCTACTTGTGATCTCTCTCTGTCATAAAATAAATAAAATCTTCAAAAAAAAAAATCTAAGCAAAGGATAGATACAAATGACAAACTGCAAAAAATCTGCATCTCATATCATAATTAATATACCAATATAAACACACAAAATAATTAAGTCATTCATACACAAAAAGAAATACAAATGGCCCTTTAAAAAATGAAAAAATCCTCAACACTGCTCACAATAAAACAAATGAAAACCACAATGAGACCATTTCTTACCCATTGAGTTGACAAATATCTAAGAGTGTGCCAACATACTCCATTGGCAAGGCTGAAGAGAAACAGGCACTCTCACTGATGAGAATGCAAAATGGTATCACACCTATGGAGGAGAATTTGGCAATATCTTGCAAAATTCTGTATGCAAGCTATCATTTACTCTGGCAATTCCGTCTCAGGATTTGTTCCCAAAGATATCTCGGCAAAAATATGAAAAAATTATGTAGAAAGCTATGGGCTGTGGCACTACCCATAACAGCAAAAGAGCAACCCAAGTGTAGGGAACTGGCTGGAAAAGCATGCAGAGAATAAGTACTGTATGGCTGTAAAAAAACGAGAAGTATCTCTGTGACTTGACTGCAATGTTTTTAAGTGTAAAAAAGCCAGGCAGAGAAGAGTAATGTGCTATGATTTATCTAGCGAGGGAGGAGACGTGAATGTGTGTATACGTGTTTGTATGTGCATATTCAAATCTTGACTGGTTATGTATAGTGAGAGGGAGGAAACAGGATGAAAGTGACAGGAATTATAAGTTAGACTTTTCTGTACATTGTTTTTTAGTGCTGACTTTGGAACCACATAAGGGTTTTAATAAATGTGTAATAAAATTAAACCAAAAAGGAAAAAAATGTCAGTTCCCACAAGACCAAAAGCAAAATGAACCAAATGAAGCTAAATATATATCAGATTTGCGGTAAAACCAAAAAGAGGGAATTATTTCAAATACAATAATTTGACTAAAAATTCCCACTGGAATATACTTTAAAGACACCAAAAAATTGAGAAAAAAAAGCTTTTACTGTTGTCAGCAGTCATACTGTTTATGGTAATACTGGTATTATTCTAGCATATACTCATGTGGATACTGTTTAGAGCCATGATTTCCAATGTCAGAAAGAAGAGATACAGCTTCAAAATCAAAGCTATGAACCTGAATTTATAAAGTTGAAATGGAAATAATATGAACTCACAATACAGGCTCTCATTAAAAATATACATACATTTCCTGACTATATCCATTGAAAAGTCCTAAAAATAGTAACCAAGCTAGTGGCAATGAGCACCTCTAATGTGCAGACTATGATCTCCAAATACTATTTCCCACTAAAAAGAACCAAGGCTCCTTAGAGAAATGGCTGATTCCTGATTCAGAACGATGTGCCAGATAAGCCTAAAACATCTTGTACAAGAAAACAAGGACCTAACAGATATATTCGCTATGTCCAAAGGTAGCTGTAGCCAACCTGAAAAGGCTCCTACTGGCCAAAGACAGCACAATTTAGCCATCATACAGAAAATCTGAAATGGAATGAAGCACATTAAATATGTTAAAATACATGAGTCTACAAGGATTTTAAAAATCTCACTGGTGAACATAGAAGATGCTAGAGAACCAACGTATTATTTTATTATTATTAATACATATTTCTTTTATTTAACGTGGGGCTTGAACCCTGAGACCAAAACCTGAGCTCAGGGGCCCTGGGTGGCTCTGTTAAGTGTCTGCCTTCAGTTCAGGTCACCATCCCAGGGTTCTGGGATCAAGCCCCACATTGGGCTCCCTGCTCAGGGGGAGTCTGCTTCTCCGTCTCCCTCTGTCCCTCTCCCCGGCTCATGCTCTCTCTCTCTCCCTCTCCCTCTCTCTCAAATAAATAAATAAAATCTTTAAAACAAAAACAAAACCCTGAGCTCAGATTAAGAGCTGGATGTTCAACCGACTAGGCCACCCAGGCACCCTCCAACTCATTATTTTAAAACTGGTAAATAATCTGTCTTTCCTTAAAAACAATAACTCAGGGAACCAAATAATCATTAACTCATAAGGGAATGTTATGCTTTATATAAGTATTTCAACTAAAAAATGACACCAAAAGAAATAATGGATCTAGGTAATGGTCATCAATGACTGATAACAGAAAGACACAACCAGGCATTACGTGCTCCCTCACAGAAGTACATAGCACTGCTTAAGAAGTATTCTTGCCAAAAAATTGCACTTGAATCTGATCAGGCCTCTACAGCAACCTACCACTCTAAGAGAAATACAGGGGACAAAAGAATACTACTAAACATTACCACAAGGATACAATTAGCAAAATCCAAAATAGGAAACCACAGGAGGAAGAGAGGATTGGGAAAAATAGTAAGCAAACATGTGGATTACAAGAAACTTAATCTTTGGTCTTTGCTTGAAAAAAACAACTTAAAACACACACACGTGAGACAACTGGGGAAATTAAACACTGACTAGGTTATTTTGTGGTATTAAGAAATTTTTTTCGGGGTGCCTGAGTGGTCAGTCAAGTGTCTGCCTTTGGCTCAGGTCACGATCTCAGGGTCCTGGGATCGAGCCCTGCATCAGGCTCCCTGCTCAGCAGGGAGTCTGCTTCTCCCTCTCCCTCTGCCTGCCACTCTGCCTACTTGTGCTCTGTCAGATAAGTAAATAAAATAAAATAAATAAAATCTAGAAAAAAAAATTTCTTTTCCCAAGTGTGATAATGCGGTTATTTGTTTTTTTAAAGACTCACTATCTAGAATATTTGTGGCTGAAAGGATACTATGGAATTTGCTTCCAAATTGCCCAGCACCTGGGAGAGGAAGAAGGGCCAGTAGATGATGATACGGAAGCCAGGTGGTGGGTATATAGGAAATCACTGTATTAATCTGCTTTTGTAGGTGTTTGAAATTTTCAACAATATGACAATTTCAAAAATCACTTACTTCTGAGCAACACCGTTTTAACATATGCCAATAATTTAGGCCTTTCAGGAAAAAGGCAGCAGCCCGGGCAAACTCTTGCCTGGGATCTGGACACAGATACTCCATCGATCACCGGTTACTGATTTTACTGTCTCCACCTCAGTCACTCTGAGAGCCAAGATAAATTCTGCAAGAAGCTACATCTGCACATCTTTAACTGTTTTTACTGTAAAATGTAATACACGTTCGGAAAAGTTGACAGAACGGATGTTTGTAAACCAGGCCCAGAAACGGGACACCGCCGCAGCTCCCAGCGGGCTCTCTGTGAACACAGTCCCTCCTGCCCTAAGACAGAATAGAGTCTTAGATGACAATCTCTTCCCTGTACTTCCTTATACACTCTTCATCTAGGCATGCCTCCCAAATGATACACTTTAGTGCTGTGCTTCCCAACTATATAAAAGGAAGCATTTGGTACACATTCTCCCAAGTCTTACTTCTCTCCGTCCCCCTTATGCCTGTAAGATTTGTCCGTGTTGTCACATGTCACTGAGACAGGCACCTTCTCATTGCATGTCATAACCCATTGTGCAATTATACCACAGTTTAGCCATTATACTGTTGATGCTAGTTTAGTCTGTTTCCTCTTTGGGATTCTTAGGAACATTCTTGTATAAATTCCCTGGTTTATATGTTGACACAAGTTTCTCTAGATTATAAACCAGGAGTAGAACTGCTGAGTCATAGGGAAGGCCCATTTCCAACTTCAATGACAATGCCAAGTTATTCCCCAAAGTCACTGTACCAATTTACACCCCTCCCGGTAGCATTTGAGAGTTGCTATTCCATATTATGGACATTTTTAACCTCTCACCTGGCCTGGCCTGCTAAATACTCACATGTCCCTCATCAGACGAGCATCTTCAGCTCGGACCAGCAAACTTCGGATCAGGTTGGAATTATCAGCCATCTCAGCACTGAGCTTCTGATGCACCGAGTGATATTCATCCACCTAAAAACCATGAACACGCAGGAATTGAAAAGACCTCCCAGACTTGTTGAAACTAGTCAGATTGAGAAGACATTCTCTGCCGTATAGAGGCCCTTCTCTTTCCCCTACGCACCTATACCATCTTGACTGTCCCCCATTGTCTCACCTCCTCATCAATGAAATGAAGTTGTCTATGATGCCTCCAACATGCAAGATGGCATTCCATCTGGATCCTTCCATGTCTTAACACAGGGAGCCCTAGCCACACACATAATATTTTAGAGATCTGGGGTAAGAATATGGTGATAATTTGGGGCCAGTCATGATCCTTATTTTTCTTTTTCCTTTTGAATCAGGGTTGTTGGAAAGCACTGAACCAACAGAGCAATGTAACTACAAGAGTGAAGGGCTAGCAAAGGAAAAGGTGATTATGACATATTTTTTAAAAAGTATCCCCCGAAACCAAACAAAGAAAGCAAGAGAAGAGTGAAGGGCTAGCAAAGGAAAAGGTGATTATGACATATTTTTTAAAAAGTAGCCCCTGAAACCAAACAAAGAAAGCAGGGTGGTCTAGAGCTCAACCATTCGCTTTTATGAAAGAAATCCTTTAACTAGTGAACCCTCTAAAACTAGCTGAAGTTCAACAATTTTCAAGAGTTCTTTAAAACATGACTGTTATTACAACATACACACAGTTGGGGTATCGTTCCTCTCCTAAGAGAAACATTTCAAATATTATGACACTACCACATTCTCACAAACGCATCCATTGGGTGCCCTCACCTTAACTAGCACCTTTCGTAATTCCTCAAAGTAGACAGGGAAATCTGCTTCTACTTGAAGGTCTTCAATAGCAAAAAATGAGGCCATTGACTGGATGATATCACCAGCCAAGTCAATATCATCAGTATTTATAGTGATCTATCCAGGGAGAAAAAAAGAGACAAGCTTAGTATCCTCAGATGCTAAAGACAAACCCAGCTGAAACAGTACCAGAATTTCCCCCATGTTCAACATATTTACTGAACCTAAATTTACATGTGGTGGTAAATAAGACAGGGGTTAGCCCTGGAGGAAATTACAGACCACATGCATCACACTTCCAGCAACAGGCTAAAAGATGAATCGTCCAGCCTTGTAAACTAAACAACAAAATCACTCAAACACTGAAAATGTTTTTGTTCACCTCTGTATTCCCATTCCTTCTTCCCAACTTACACAAGGAAGCGCTGAATGGAAGGATGGAGGAAAACAGAATACCACTGTTCTAGATTACACCTCAGTGTCTAAATAATTAACAATAACAGACTATGTTGAAACACATGGTTTTACAACCTTGAGATTGGTGCTACCCATCTTACCTTGTACTGAATAGAGAACAGTCCATAAACAATCTATGCCCATGACAGTAAACCTTACCTCTCCACTAAGTTTTATCTTTATATACAGCTGGCCACCATTCCTTAAGGATGTGAAACACACTTGAAATGGAGCATTTTGAATGTTAGTGTCTTCTGGTAACAGGAAGTTCTGGCTGAGCCATATAACAACCTTAAAAATGAATAGGATGAAATGAACTACCATTTTTATTATTTTTTTTAAAGATTTTATTTATTTATTTGACAAACAAAGATCATAAGTAGGCAGAGAGGCAGGCGGGGCGGGGGGGGGGCGGAAGCAGGCTCCCTACTGAGCAGAGAGCCCGATGTGGGGCTCGATCCCAGGACCCTGAGATCATGACCTGAGCCAAAGGCAAAGGCTTAACCCATTAAGTCACCCAGGCACCCCTGAACTTCCACTTTTAAAGGACAGTCGTTCTTAAGAATTATCCTTCTTTCTAGATTTATTGCTTAAGGAAAAAAAAGCATCATACTTCACACCCCCTCCTACCCACCCTGTACATGATCTTAAGTAACATTCATAATGTCTGGCCCCACAGCATGCATGGCTTTAGAGCATTTTCAGTATAGACATAATCTCATATGGAATGTAGGAATGCTTTGGATAAACGATAAGTCTGTTTATACAGTAACTCTTCTGTGGCTATATCCTGGACAATGTAGTCTGCTTGAAAGTACTCCATTCCATTCCTTTCAACAAAAGTTAAAATGAAGTATGCGTGCAAACGCATGAGAGACAGACACAGAGATACACCCGCATGATAAATATAAAGTAAGTTTTAATATTCGTAACAATAATGGTACTTACACAGGCAGCAGCACAGGGTCCACATAAGAATCTACATGAGAATCTACGTGATTACAAAGTCTCCCTGAGATTTCTGAAGTTGAGCCAAGGTTAAAGGCCACTAGTACTAGTCTTTGACCCTGTATAAGGTACTGTGACACCAAGTTTGTAATCTGCAGGGGCCGCTGGGGAGGTGGGATCCTCCTCCCTTACAGATAAGGGCACTGAAGCCAGGAATGGTGAGGGCTGACAACACTAAGAAAATCACAAAGACTCTAATTAGTTAGGGTAGCATCTGAACCCAAAATGTTCCCAGCTCCGACTCCCACTCTCTTTCCATTCTGAAGCAGGTTCCTCCTGGAATGCGGGGTCAGGACAAGTACGCCAAGACCATGACAAAAGAAAGAGAGGAATTAGAAGCTGGTAAGAATTTACGTGTAACTAAGGATTGCTCACTCAAGTAAATAAGGTATGTGTTTTTCGAAAGTGAGAGAAGGTATTTCAGCAGTATTTTTATCATGGGTTATAAGCCAACACCAAACTACCTACCTCTTTTATGTCATAATTACTGCTACCAAATAACTCATTCATGTCATTTCCCTCTTCTATGAAAGAGCATCCAAAAGATGCTAAGGTGCAAAGATATTGAAAGAGAAAAGCCTGACACTCACCCTCTGTGCCCGTTCTGCAATGACAAAGTTGACGTAGCTGAGTGGCTCTCTGGCAGGGTCGGGGCTGGTCAGCGCATACATGGAGAAGCGGGGGAGCTGTCTTGTCAGTTCAAATACATGAAACTGGGTGCTGTAGTCAATGGAGGGAACACAAGAAGAGAAATGGGTTGCGTGGAACATTCTTTCAAAATGCAAGGCCCAGAAAATAACTATAAAGTCACTACTGGGTCATCAAGTTGGTTTTACAGGTTTTGCAGAAGGGAAAAACCCAAAAACCTTGACAGTTAAGCACTATTACAGTAATGGGGTTTGGGATTAGCGAGAACGTGAGTCTTATACGTACACAAAGACGTGCACCGAGGGTTTAAAATGCCCCTTTTTTGTTTTTGAAAGATTTCGAATTAGGGAAGTAAAGATCATAGGAAATCTTGCCTGGGTGCGTAGAACCATCAAATGGCTCCTTTGGCTCCCCCAAATCCATGCCACAGTAGACTATCCACCCATCTGCCCTCCTCGAAGCCCTGGCTAGAAATGAACGGTGACTTGCAAAAGGTCACCTGCTTCTGTAACCCACGAAGGTTTTCAAGTGCAGATCCACGGGGACATCCTTGGGAGGCGTAATGGGGATGCAGATGGAGCTGGAAAGGTTGTGAATGCTGGGGTGTACCACGTGGCTTTCACCTAGAAAAATTCCCTCAGCAAAAATCAGTACTGCTCGGATGATGGTATCTGCAGAGAAGAAAAACAATGGCAATTCAAGAAGCACTCCAAGACGGCACAGGTGTCCACAGACGCCAACCACACATACCTTCTTACCATTAGAGGTGGAGATACACAATTCTGCATGAGCAGCCTGGGTCTCGTGCCCCAGACTGACCGAGAGGGCGGTATGCAGCTTCGTATTGGCTGGGATGATGCCCCGAGGCCCATCAGCCTCGCTCTGCGGACTGCTCAATTCAGCCTGCAAAACATGCCCCCACTTCCACCTCAGCCACCAAACCAGTGAACTAATGTCAATCTTAAATAACAAGGTTATTCGGCTCCAAAAGGCTGACTCCCGATCATCTGATACTAATCTGATTCTTTAGAATTCAGAGGACTCACCTTGCTATCATTCCCTTTCTCTACCCAGCCTCTTCCCAATGGAAAACGCCCTGTCCCTTTCTGTGGTTACAGTCCATTGTCACCATGCCTTTTATAGTTTTGGGGTGATTCTTTTAAAATCGCAAAATTAATTCACTTAATAATAAATTCAAATACATGGGGCGCCTGGGTGGCTCAGTGCGTTAAAACCTCTGCCATTGGCTTGGGTCATGATCCCAGGGTCCTGGGATCAAGCCCCACATTGGGCTCTCTGCTCGGTGGGGAGCATGTTTCCCCCTCTCTCACTGTCTGCCTCTCTGCCTACTTGTGATCTCTCTCTGTCAAATAATAAATAAAAAATCTTTTAAAAAAATAATAATAAATTCAAATACAAATACCCACGACAAGACAGTTAAAGTCCCATCTCGCAGCTTATCCTCCAGCCAGCTTGGTACCTACATACACACACACACACACACACACACGCACACACACAGGTTTTGTGGTTGTCAACTTTTGTTATTTGTTCTTGAAAAATGTAAGAGACACTATACACACTGTCCTTGTGTTTTTTCACTCAGTAAGGCCACAGATATTCTTCCATATCAGTCCAACTACATACACGTCATTCTCCCGAGCTGCTAATATCCCCCAGGACACTCCTTACTACTAATCAACATTCCAGTTGGTTGGAAAACTGTTTACTGCTACAAATAGTGCTACCGTAAATGTCTTTGAACGTGTGTGCAAATATTTCTGTAGTTCAGCTGCATGGAAGTGGGATTTCCAGATTAAAGGATAGGGGCCCTCTCCCCGCTGACCCTAGAAAAAAGGCTGAAACAACCCATGCTTCTGCCAGTGAGCAGGAGGGGTCCTGCCATGCAGACACTAACACTCAGTCTTCCTTCACATTCGCCAGTCCCACCTCTCCAGTCTCCCATTTCCTGAGGAAAATGTCCATTTCCATGAGGACCTACCTTGGCGTTTTCCTCATAGTTGCGGAGTTCCAGCAACAGATTCTGTTTTTTCTGGCTCAGCTCTCGGATCAGGTCCTGCTCTACACTGGTGTCCATGAGGTTCCCTCTCATCTCCGCTGTGCCTGGCAGGTAGCCCCGGACTGAACAAAAAGAAAAGCCCCTCACCACATTGGAAAAAAACCCAGCATAGCCAGCTCTACTTTTAAATCCATCAACTGTCAGTTCTTAAAAGTCAAATCCCTAAGTTCTCATCCCCCCACAACAAGGTGACTGTATTAGGATAAGAGGATATCCATACAAACACTTTATAGTGGAACTGCCTGGTTTTCTGACCCAATCAAATTGAAAATCTGACTTTTCAAGGATTTTTGCCATCCCAATTTACTTTCCCCGTCCACGGCACAGCAGATGAGCTGTGTGTGACCATCCATCCGGTAATCCCCCTCCAGCACACCAGCAATTGCAGAAGAAAAGTTGTCTTTAAAGATGACCTCTCCAGTTCGGTCACTTCGAGCATCAACCTAAAAATAAAATAAGAACTTGAAAAGTAGCTTGTTTTTTAAAAACACACACAAAATTTTAAGGTCAAAAGCAGCTTTAAAGGTCAGCTAGTCTGACCATGGATCCTCCTGGCTTCTCAGGAGATACCTATGACCCCTGGGGCTAACGGGACCATGAAGGGCCACAACCGGTTGTACTTCCTTCTTTTTAAATAAAAGCTGTTTTACATACTGGCCTTTACATAATGTCATTTGGAGAAATGGGTTGCCCGTTCATATACAGAGAACAGGGCAGGTCCAAGCTGTCTGGGTTCAGATTCCAGACGATATCAGGCATGTTCAGGGTGGTATGGCCGTAGGCTGGGTTCAGATTCCAGCTCTGCCACTTACTATCTATGGGATCTTGGGAAAGTCTCTTATCCATTCCATGCTTGGTCTCGTCATCTGGGGGTCAAGAACAAGAACCTGAGGAAAATAACTATACCAACACTCCACAGGGTTGGAATGAGGCCTAAAGAAATTAACACATTAAAGCACTTACAACAGAGCCTGCCACATAGACGTAAACAAGAAATGTGAATTCTATACAAAAACGTTATCTTTATCATATGTTCACACAAATTATATTTACACCTAAAGTTTGAAAAACACCAAACACCAAGCTAGTTCACCCTTCCATCACATAACCTTTTATGATAACCCTGTTTAAGAGTCTCTTCCATGTAAAAACTATTAAGATACCCAAAGAGCCCTCCCATCCTCACTGAGTCTCCTCTTCCCAAGAAAGGCAAATAAATGATCAGAAATAAATGTACCTGAAAAACAACAATGAAGGATCACCACTTAAAATGATGACTTTTTTTTCAAGCGAGAACAAGTGTCATCAATAAAAGGGTAGCTACAGAAAAGGGGAGAGCAATCATTTCCATAGCCAGTGCCATTCACCCTTTTTTGTCTGTTCATGAACATCCTTCTGGGCAAAACTTCACAACAACAACAAAAATAAAGTCACTTAGGTCATAGCCTACTACTAGTTCCTACCTCCTGTCTGGAAAACGTCACATTCTAAGTATCCATGCTCTTCATAACAACAACATGTAAGCCTGATAATTATCCATGTTAAAGTTCGTAAAGTAATGCAGGGCTTGTATTTATGAAAGCCCTTAGAACATTAACATAACTCTCGGGGCATGTGGCTGGCTCCCCGTGGAGCATGCAACTCTTGACCTCACGGTCCCGAGTTTGAGCCCCAGGTTGAGTGTAGAGATGACTTAAAAATAATCACCCTTTAACTCGGACTGAACTTACTTCTGCATTTACATAATATTTTACAAATAAGAGAGTTCATTTACTAAGAAACAAGCCTAAAAATTAATATTTCTCTCGATATTCTGCTCTTTGCCTTATCCAACATGGAGCTTTTGCCCTGGAGCAGAGAATGGCCCTCCAACTCAACAAATGACCTACTAAGGGCAAAGTTCATCAGTTGCTTGCACTCATTTAGTGTTTCTGCACCTGTATTCACATGCTGGATCTGTGTATTTCCCTTTTGTATGCTATTTCTATTAAGTGTAGATATCAGGTTTTCTACTTATATAATGAACTGTGTGAATTTTCTTATCTTTTTTTATGTTCTGGAACAGATTATATAATAGAAATTCCTTAAAATTTTGAAAGCATTTAACCCTAAAACATCTAGGTCCAGAGTCATATTTGAAGGAAACTTTTTTTTTTAAGGTAACTTTTGATAACTTCTCAAGTCTAGTGGTTTCTAATTCTTGACTCAATCACAATAATTTGCATTTATAATTTATATTCCCCCAGAATATGGTCCATTTTATAATTCTCACATTTCTTACTAAGGAACACAGTCTTCCTTTAGAATTTTTTAATCTTTTTTTTTTTAAAGATTTATTTATTTGAGAGAGAAAGAGACTATGCACACAGTGGGAGAGGCAGAGGAGAGAGAGAGAGAGAATCTCGAGCGGACTCCTCACTGAGCACAGAACCTGGACAGGGGGCTCGATCCCATGACCCTGAGATGAAGACCTGAGCTGAAATCAAGAGTCAGATGCTTAACCAACTGAGCCATTCTGGCACCCCAGTCTTCTCTTATCATTTTTAATGCCCATGCCAAAGACAAAACCAGGTAAAGAAACAGGAACCAACACAACAGTTCTATAGAACCTGTTCTTCACACAACACCACAGGAAGGTTACAAGGTACTGGTCAAAAGCAAAGAAAAAAAAAAAGAAAAGGCAGGAATTAGCTGATCTCCTTCAGGCAACCCAGCACTGTCACACAAGAAAGCCAGGGCAAATGGTACCCATGGAGACCTAGCAGCTGCTTAGGCAGCTTCTAACAAGACAATCTTCACTTGCCAGAAGTCTGCAGAAAATTCTGATTTGAACTTAAAAAAGGAAAGAGAGCAAAAAGATTTTATTTTGAATTTTATAGCTGGGAAAACAATATGATAACATGATTCTTCCCATTAACTCTAAGTTTTCAGTCAGTCTTAAAGACTTACTAGAGAAGAGCTGCACAAACAGTTCATTATTTGCTTATTAAAATTCCTTTTTTTACAGTCCTACGCCTACGACCAACCTGATTAAATTCTCATTCCTTCAAGGAAGAGATTTAGAAAGATCTTCCCAAAGATTTCTCTCAAATTGGGCTCTTAAAATCAAAAGGACAGGGGCGCCTGGATGGCTCAGTGGGTTAAAGCCTCTGCCTTCGGCTCAGGTCATGATCCCAGGGACCTGGGATCGAGCCCCGCATCGGGCTCTCTGCTCGGCAGGGAGCCTGCTTCGCCCCTGAAACCAAACAAAGAAAGCAGGGTGGTCTAGAGCTCAACCATTCGCTTTTATGAAAGAAATCCTTTAACTAGTGAACCCTCTAAAACTAGCTGAAGTTCAACAATTTTCAAGAGTTCTTTAAAACATGACTGTTATTACAACATACACACAGTTGGGGTATCGTTCCTCTCCTAAGAGAAACATTTCAAATATTATGACACTACCACATTCTCACAAACGCATCCATTGGGTGCCCTCACCTTAACTAGCACCTTTCGTAATTCCTCAAAGTAGACAGGGAAATCTGCTTCTACTTGAAGGTCTTCAATAGCAAAAAATGAGGCCATTGACTGGATGATATCACCAGCCAAGTCAATATCATCAGTATTTATAGTGATCTATCCAGGGAGAAAAAAAGAGACAAGCTTAGTATCCTCAGATGCTAAAGACAAACCCAGCTGAAACAGTACCAGAATTTCCCCCATGTTCAACATATTTACTGAACCTAAATTTACATGTGGTGGTAAATAAGACAGGGGTTAGCCCTGGAGGAAATTACAGACCACATGCATCACACTTCCAGCAACAGGCTAAAAGATGAATCGTCCAGCCTTGTAAACTAAACAACAAAATCACTCAAACACTGAAAATGTTTTTGTTCACCTCTGTATTCCCATTCCTTCTTCCCAACTTACACAAGGAAGCGCTGAATGGAAGGATGGAGGAAAACAGAATACCACTGTTCTAGATTACACCTCAGTGTCTAAATAATTAACAATAACAGACTATGTTGAAACACATGGTTTTACAACCTTGAGATTGGTGCTACCCATCTTACCTTGTACTGAATAGAGAACAGTCCATAAACAATCTATGCCCATGACAGTAAACCTTACCTCTCCACTAAGTTTTATCTTTATATACAGCTGGCCACCATTCCTTAAGGATGTGAAACACACTTGAAATGGAGCATTTTGAATGTTAGTGTCTTCTGGTAACAGGAAGTTCTGGCTGAGCCATATAACAACCTTAAAAATGAATAGGATGAAATGAACTACCATTTTTATTATTTTTTTTAAAGATTTTATTTATTTATTTGACAAACAAAGATCATAAGTAGGCAGAGAGGCAGGCGGGGCGGGGGGGGGCGGAAGCAGGCTCCCTACTGAGCAGAGAGCCCGATGTGGGGCTCGATCCCAGGACCCTGAGATCATGACCTGAGCCAAAGGCAAAGGCTTAACCCATTAAGTCACCCAGGCACCCCTGAACTTCCACTTTTAAAGGACAGTCGTTCTTAAGAATTATCCTTCTTTCTAGATTTATTGCTTAAGGAAAAAAAAGCATCATACTTCACACCCCCTCCTACCCACCCTGTACATGATCTTAAGTAACATTCATAATGTCTGGCCCCACAGCATGCATGGCTTTAGAGCATTTTCAGTATAGACATAATCTCATATGGAATGTAGGAATGCTTTGGATAAACGATAAGTCTGTTTATACAGTAACTCTTCTGTGGCTATATCCTGGACAATGTAGTCTGCTTGAAAGTACTCCATTCCATTCCTTTCAACAAAAGTTAAAATGAAGTATGCGTGCAAACGCATGAGAGACAGACACAGAGATACACCCGCATGATAAATATAAAGTAAGTTTTAATATTCGTAACAATAATGGTACTTACACAGGCAGCAGCACAGGGTCCACATAAGAATCTACATGAGAATCTACGTGATTACAAAGTCTCCCTGAGATTTCTGAAGTTGAGCCAAGGTTAAAGGCCACTAGTACTAGTCTTTGACCCTGTATAAGGTACTGTGACACCAAGTTTGTAATCTGCAGGGGCCGCTGGGGAGGTGGGATCCTCCTCCCTTACAGATAAGGGCACTGAAGCCAGGAATGGTGAGGGCTGACAACACTAAGAAAATCACAAAGACTCTAATTAGTTAGGGTAGCATCTGAACCCAAAATGTTCCCAGCTCCGACTCCCACTCTCTTTCCATTCTGAAGCAGGTTCCTCCTGGAATGCGGGGTCAGGACAAGTACGCCAAGACCATGACAAAAGAAAGAGAGGAATTAGAAGCTGGTAAGAATTTACGTGTAACTAAGGATTGCTCACTCAAGTAAATAAGGTATGTGTTTTTCGAAAGTGAGAGAAGGTATTTCAGCAGTATTTTTATCATGGGTTATAAGCCAACACCAAACTACCTACCTCTTTTATGTCATAATTACTGCTACCAAATAACTCATTCATGTCATTTCCCTCTTCTATGAAAGAGCATCCAAAAGATGCTAAGGTGCAAAGATATTGAAAGAGAAAAGCCTGACACTCACCCTCTGTGCCCGTTCTGCAATGACAAAGTTGACGTAGCTGAGTGGCTCTCTGGCAGGGTCGGGGCTGGTCAGCGCATACATGGAGAAGCGGGGGAGCTGTCTTGTCAGTTCAAATACATGAAACTGGGTGCTGTAGTCAATGGAGGGAACACAAGAAGAGAAATGGGTTGCGTGGAACATTCTTTCAAAATGCAAGGCCCAGAAAATAACTATAAAGTCACTACTGGGTCATCAAGTTGGTTTTACAGGTTTTGCAGAAGGGAAAAACCCAAAAACCTTGACAGTTAAGCACTATTACAGTAATGGGGTTTGGGATTAGCGAGAACGTGAGTCTTATACGTACACAAAGACGTGCACCGAGGGTTTAAAATGCCCCTTTTTTGTTTTTGAAAGATTTCGAATTAGGGAAGTAAAGATCATAGGAAATCTTGCCTGGGTGCGTAGAACCATCAAATGGCTCCTTTGGCTCCCCCAAATCCATGCCACAGTAGACTATCCACCCATCTGCCCTCCTCGAAGCCCTGGCTAGAAATGAACGGTGACTTGCAAAAGGTCACCTGCTTCTGTAACCCACGAAGGTTTTCAAGTGCAGATCCACGGGGACATCCTTGGGAGGCGTAATGGGGATGCAGATGGAGCTGGAAAGGTTGTGAATGCTGGGGTGTACCACGTGGCTTTCACCTAGAAAAATTCCCTCAGCAAAAATCAGTACTGCTCGGATGATGGTATCTGCAGAGAAGAAAAACAATGGCAATTCAAGAAGCACTCCAAGACGGCACAGGTGTCCACAGACGCCAACCACACATACCTTCTTACCATTAGAGGTGGAGATACACAATTCTGCATGAGCAGCCTGGGTCTCGTGCCCCAGACTGACCGAGAGGGCGGTATGCAGCTTCGTATTGGCTGGGATGATGCCCCGAGGCCCATCAGCCTCGCTCTGCGGACTGCTCAATTCAGCCTGCAAAACATGCCCCCACTTCCACCTCAGCCACCAAACCAGTGAACTAATGTCAATCTTAAATAACAAGGTTATTCGGCTCCAAAAGGCTGACTCCCGATCATCTGATACTAATCTGATTCTTTAGAATTCAGAGGACTCACCTTGCTATCATTCCCTTTCTCTACCCAGCCTCTTCCCAATGGAAAACGCCCTGTCCCTTTCTGTGGTTACAGTCCATTGTCACCATGCCTTTTATAGTTTTGGGGTGATTCTTTTAAAATCGCAAAATTAATTCACTTAATAATAAATTCAAATACATGGGGCGCCTGGGTGGCTCAGTGCGTTAAAACCTCTGCCATTGGCTTGGGTCATGATCCCAGGGTCCTGGGATCAAGCCCCACATTGGGCTCTCTGCTCGGTGGGGAGCATGTTTCCCCCTCTCTCACTGTCTGCCTCTCTGCCTACTTGTGATCTCTCTCTGTCAAATAATAAATAAAAAATCTTTTAAAAAAATAATAATAAATTCAAATACAAATACCCACGACAAGACAGTTAAAGTCCCATCTCGCAGCTTATCCTCCAGCCAGCTTGGTACCTACATACACACACACACACACACACACACACACGCACACACACAGGTTTTGTGGTTGTCAACTTTTGTTATTTGTTCTTGAAAAATGTAAGAGACACTATACACACTGTCCTTGTGTTTTTTCACTCAGTAAGGCCACAGATATTCTTCCATATCAGTCCAACTACATACACGTCATTCTCCCGAGCTGCTAATATCCCCCAGGACACTCCTTACTACTAATCAACATTCCAGTTGGTTGGAAAACTGTTTACTGCTACAAATAGTGCTACCGTAAATGTCTTTGAACGTGTGTGCAAATATTTCTGTAGTTCAGCTGCATGGAAGTGGGATTTCCAGATTAAAGGATAGGGGCCCTCTCCCCGCTGACCCTAGAAAAAAGGCTGAAACAACCCATGCTTCTGCCAGTGAGCAGGAGGGGTCCTGCCATGCAGACACTAACACTCAGTCTTCCTTCACATTCGCCAGTCCCACCTCTCCAGTCTCCCATTTCCTGAGGAAAATGTCCATTTCCATGAGGACCTACCTTGGCGTTTTCCTCATAGTTGCGGAGTTCCAGCAACAGATTCTGTTTTTTCTGGCTCAGCTCTCGGATCAGGTCCTGCTCTACACTGGTGTCCATGAGGTTCCCTCTCATCTCCGCTGTGCCTGGCAGGTAGCCCCGGACTGAACAAAAAGAAAAGCCCCTCACCACATTGGAAAAAAACCCAGCATAGCCAGCTCTACTTTTAAATCCATCAACTGTCAGTTCTTAAAAGTCAAATCCCTAAGTTCTCATCCCCCCACAACAAGGTGACTGTATTAGGATAAGAGGATATCCATACAAACACTTTATAGTGGAACTGCCTGGTTTTCTGACCCAATCAAATTGAAAATCTGACTTTTCAAGGATTTTTGCCATCCCAATTTACTTTCCCCGTCCACGGCACAGCAGATGAGCTGTGTGTGACCATCCATCCGGTAATCCCCCTCCAGCACACCAGCAATTGCAGAAGAAAAGTTGTCTTTAAAGATGACCTCTCCAGTTCGGTCACTTCGAGCATCAACCTAAAAATAAAATAAGAACTTGAAAAGTAGCTTGTTTTTTAAAAACACACACAAAATTTTAAGGTCAAAAGCAGCTTTAAAGGTCAGCTAGTCTGACCATGGATCCTCCTGGCTTCTCAGGAGATACCTATGACCCCTGGGGCTAACGGGACCATGAAGGGCCACAACCGGTTGTACTTCCTTCTTTTTAAATAAAAGCTGTTTTACATACTGGCCTTTACATAATGTCATTTGGAGAAATGGGTTGCCCGTTCATATACAGAGAACAGGGCAGGTCCAAGCTGTCTGGGTTCAGATTCCAGACGATATCAGGCATGTTCAGGGTGGTATGGCCGTAGGCTGGGTTCAGATTCCAGCTCTGCCACTTACTATCTATGGGATCTTGGGAAAGTCTCTTATCCATTCCATGCTTGGTCTCGTCATCTGGGGGTCAAGAACAAGAACCTGAGGAAAATAACTATACCAACACTCCACAGGGTTGGAATGAGGCCTAAAGAAATTAACACATTAAAGCACTTACAACAGAGCCTGCCACATAGACGTAAACAAGAAATGTGAATTCTATACAAAAACGTTATCTTTATCATATGTTCACACAAATTATATTTACACCTAAAGTTTGAAAAACACCAAACACCAAGCTAGTTCACCCTTCCATCACATAACCTTTTATGATAACCCTGTTTAAGAGTCTCTTCCATGTAAAAACTATTAAGATACCCAAAGAGCCCTCCCATCCTCACTGAGTCTCCTCTTCCCAAGAAAGGCAAATAAATGATCAGAAATAAATGTACCTGAAAAACAACAATGAAGGATCACCACTTAAAATGATGACTTTTTTTTCAAGCGAGAACAAGTGTCATCAATAAAAGGGTAGCTACAGAAAAGGGGAGAGCAATCATTTCCATAGCCAGTGCCATTCACCCTTTTTTGTCTGTTCATGAACATCCTTCTGGGCAAAACTTCACAACAACAACAAAAATAAAGTCACTTAGGTCATAGCCTACTACTAGTTCCTACCTCCTGTCTGGAAAACGTCACATTCTAAGTATCCATGCTCTTCATAACAACAACATGTAAGCCTGATAATTATCCATGTTAAAGTTCGTAAAGTAATGCAGGGCTTGTATTTATGAAAGCCCTTAGAACATTAACATAACTCTCGGGGCATGTGGCTGGCTCCCCGTGGAGCATGCAACTCTTGACCTCACGGTCCCGAGTTTGAGCCCCAGGTTGAGTGTAGAGATGACTTAAAAATAATCACCCTTTAACTCGGACTGAACTTACTTCTGCATTTACATAATATTTTACAAATAAGAGAGTTCATTTACTAAGAAACAAGCCTAAAAATTAATATTTCTCTCGATATTCTGCTCTTTGCCTTATCCAACATGGAGCTTTTGCCCTGGAGCAGAGAATGGCCCTCCAACTCAACAAATGACCTACTAAGGGCAAAGTTCATCAGTTGCTTGCACTCATTTAGTGTTTCTGCACCTGTATTCACATGCTGGATCTGTGTATTTCCCTTTTGTATGCTATTTCTATTAAGTGTAGATATCAGGTTTTCTACTTATATAATGAACTGTGTGAATTTTCTTATCTTTTTTTATGTTCTGGAACAGATTATATAATAGAAATTCCTTAAAATTTTGAAAGCATTTAACCCTAAAACATCTAGGTCCAGAGTCATATTTGAAGGAAACTTTTTTTTTTAAGGTAACTTTTGATAACTTCTCAAGTCTAGTGGTTTCTAATTCTTGACTCAATCACAATAATTTGCATTTATAATTTATATTCCCCCAGAATATGGTCCATTTTATAATTCTCACATTTCTTACTAAGGAACACAGTCTTCCTTTAGAATTTTTTAATCTTTTTTTTTTTAAAGATTTATTTATTTGAGAGAGAAAGAGACTATGCACACAGTGGGAGAGGCAGAGGAGAGAGAGAGAGAGAATCTCGAGCGGACTCCTCACTGAGCACAGAACCTGGACAGGGGGCTCGATCCCATGACCCTGAGATGAAGACCTGAGCTGAAATCAAGAGTCAGATGCTTAACCAACTGAGCCATTCTGGCACCCCAGTCTTCTCTTATCATTTTTAATGCCCATGCCAAAGACAAAACCAGGTAAAGAAACAGGAACCAACACAACAGTTCTATAGAACCTGTTCTTCACACAACACCACAGGAAGGTTACAAGGTACTGGTCAAAAGCAAAGAAAAAAAAAAAGAAAAGGCAGGAATTAGCTGATCTCCTTCAGGCAACCCAGCACTGTCACACAAGAAAGCCAGGGCAAATGGTACCCATGGAGACCTAGCAGCTGCTTAGGCAGCTTCTAACAAGACAATCTTCACTTGCCAGAAGTCTGCAGAAAATTCTGATTTGAACTTAAAAAAGGAAAGAGAGCAAAAAGATTTTATTTTGAATTTTATAGCTGGGAAAACAATATGATAACATGATTCTTCCCATTAACTCTAAGTTTTCAGTCAGTCTTAAAGACTTACTAGAGAAGAGCTGCACAAACAGTTCATTATTTGCTTATTAAAATTCCTTTTTTTACAGTCCTACGCCTACGACCAACCTGATTAAATTCTCATTCCTTCAAGGAAGAGATTTAGAAAGATCTTCCCAAAGATTTCTCTCAAATTGGGCTCTTAAAATCAAAAGGACAGGGGCGCCTGGATGGCTCAGTGGGTTAAAGCCTCTGCCTTCGGCTCAGGTCATGATCCCAGGGACCTGGGATCGAGCCCCGCATCGGGCTCTCTGCTCGGCAGGGAGCCTGCTTCCTCCTCTCTCTCTGCCTGCCTCTCTGCCTACTTGTGATCTCTGTCTGTCAAATAAATAAATAAAATCTTTAAAAAAAAAAATCAAAAGGACACTCACTCACTCACTCGTAGTGCTGACATTACAGCAGGAAGAAAACAAGGTGTGAAGATTATGAAGTTAACTTTGAAAGCACTTTGAAAGGAAGACAAGTTTATATTCTCATGTTACTGGTTCTGAGTCATGCATCCAGTGTATCTCAAACAACTAGTCCTCTGAATCACACCTGAACTCTGTATTTGAACTTACCTTCCCATTGGACCAACCAGTTATCAGTTCACACACTCCATCAGAATTAAGGTCGAAAGCATGAATGCTCATGGCATGATTTTTAGACTAAAAAAGAATTTCAATAATTAGTCCAGAAGTCTTTCAATAAGTATAAAATCCCTGAATAATGAAGGCTGAATTATACTAACTTTAATTCTCCAGTATCGAGCTGTTTTGTCATAAACTCCAACTGTGCCATTGGAAAGGGCATAACCAAATCGACTGCCATACATAGGGCAAAGAGAGGTGATTATCTGCAAGAAATAACACAACATCTTCCCATTAAGCTCAATTTGATGCAAAGTATGGCTTTATAAAATTGCAAGCCTTGCTACCAAGTGTGTGTTAAAATTAGATTTAAATCTGTTCAAGGGGAATGTACTCCTCTTCTCTATGATCCATGTCATCTATTTCAAGAGTTGGGTAATCAGAATTAAATAAACTCACAAAGTTTGCTGTTTGAGATCAAACTTACGTGGCAACTTGAGGCAAATTATTTAAAAAAAAAACAAAATTGAGTGATTAAGGATGAAATAAAGTGAGTATAAGAAACAGAAAATGTACAACAGACACTGTTATAAATACTAACTCAAAAAATGTTTTAATATCCTACAGTCTAAATTTCAAAGACCTGTAAAACCCAGAACTGAATCTTTTATCTACGTGCTTCCTTTCTATGACATAATTTATTGCTTGCTAGAGATGAAAGATGTTTTTTAGAAGGAAACATAATTCTTTGAAAAGTACAAACCTAAGCACATGGACTTGTGTATGTAACAATATACAAAATGTGTATACCATACAGAAATATTTATAGGACTGTCTGAGGATTTAACACTTTTAAGAGGATGAAATTTTAGATACTGAACAAAATTATCCTTTATTTAAACTTAAGACCAGAGCTTAATGATATCTATGTTCCTGCAGATCTACTTTCTAATTCTGACATGAATACAAGAGATATTAAGAAATAAATTGTATAAAGCAGAGAATAGTTATATAATTTCCTCTACACCTACAGCTTTTCTACAAAACCACCCACTTCACTTAACTCTGAATGCAAAGTGCTGTGTAGGATTCCAGAATTATTTAGCTCAAGGCATTCTTTTGGCAATAGTCAGTACTGTTCAACTGCCAAATGAATTAAAATTTTGCTGATCTGCAAAATGACATTTGAGCTAGGAGCAAAATCAAACCAAAATGAGAGGAAAATGGCCCTGAAATGAACAATTTTATAAAGTTCAGATTTTCATAAACTTAGCCCCAAATTCTGTAGGTCCCTTAGTCCTTCATTAATTAGTTCTCTAATTAACTAGTTTCTCTCTTTTGTTGGACCAGAGGACCAACAGTCAGCTCAAGTCTCTACCTCTATTCATGGTCTCCTGTCCTTTTCTAGGATTTAGGAAAAAGATGTTTCAAAGAATGCAGGCTCCTCACATCTAGTATTGACAATAAACAGAAATCCAACAAAACCTGAATAATTCTGACCAAACTGGAAAAGATACTACCAATTTGAATGAAAGAAAAACGATAATGCAGGACACAGCACCTACAGACCGGTGATAAGCAAGCTGGTGTTTTTTTGAAGAAGAAGGAGGAAGTAGCAAACGCCTTTAAAAACCTAATGAAAGCTAAGGACACTCTCCAAAAAAAAATCATGTTAAGCACAGACACTTAAACAGAACCCCTCAGCCTTCATTAGGGCCATTAATTTTCTCTACCTACAACTATCAGTTTAATGTATTTATAAATGTATAAAATGTATAAAAAGCATAGTAGAACTAAGTAAAAATGTATAAAATATATAAAAATATATAAATGTGACTGTATAAAAAGCATAGTAGAACTAAGTAAAAATCTATGATCCTCGCTATGGGATAAAGGTAAATTAGTTAAATCAAGGGTAACACTTTGTATATCAATATGCAAGTTTTGCTTTTTGGTCTTTTTTTGTAGTTAGTGGAACAGAAGCCTGACTGCTAGACAGCTTCTCTAAGTGGCAAGAAGCAACGACAAGTGGCTAGGACGGGTTCTGAGGCCAGTGCCCTCAAGATTTCTGATCCAGACTTTCGGACACCACCTGACTACACTTTGCAGGATCCCAGCATTCTGAGGGCTCAGACTCCCTTCTGTTGTGTTTGCTGCCCTTTTAGAATGTTCACAAGCCACTGGTCCTTTATCCTCTTCTCCTTTCTTCCTTCAGAATATCCTAATTCAGTTTTCTGTTTCCATTTTGCCCAATCCTGGAAAACCAGCAGCAAATACATATCCTAAGAATGCCAAAACTACAATGCATAAGGGCAATCTGTAGGAAAATAAAGCTTGAACTTCATTTAGGTTCTACTATATGAGTAATTCCAATCACGGAGAAACCAGCTAAGTTCTCTAACATCTGATTTTAAGTTCACCATCAGAAATGTGCCCAAGGGACGCCTGGGTGGCTCAGTTGGTTAAGCGGCTGCCTTCGGCTCAGGTCATGATCCCGGAGTCCTGGGATCGAGTCCCACATCGGGCTCCTTGCTCAGCAGGGAGCCTGCTTTCCCTCTGCCTCTGCCTGCCACTCTATCTGCCTGTGCTCACTCTCTCTCTCTCTCTCTAACAAAAAAAAAATTAAAAAAAAAAAAAAAAAAAAGAAATGTGCCCAAGAAGTACTTAATTTGAATGAAGAAGAAAAGTTATAAAAATCTTGTTTGGGTACTTCATTTAATCTATTTAATACATATGAAGAGGAGGCAGACAAGGAAAAGTTCAAATCCTGACTACACAACTTCATAGCCATGATGGTGTGTGAGTAATTTATTTTATTTTTTATTTTTTATTTTGTGTGTGTGTGTGTGTGTGTAATTTAACAAAGAAACAACACCAGAGGCATCTGGGTGGCTCGGTCAGTTAAGCGTCTGCCTTCAGCTCCGGTCATGATCCCAGGTTATGGTCCTGGGATTGAGCCCCACGTCAGGCTCCCAGCTCACCAGGGAGTCTGCTTCTCCCTCCCTCTTTTCTCTCTCTCTCTCTCAAATAAATGAATAAATAAAATATTTTAAAAAAAAAAGAAAGAAACTTAACACCAGTTTCCTCGTCAGTAAAGAGGAATAATAATAATATCTTCCTAATAAGGCTGTTGTAGGATTAAATGAGTTAGTTTATGTAAAGCACTTAGAACAGTATCTGGCATCTATTAGGTGCCCCATAAATGGTTACCATTATTAGTGTTATTATTATTATCAATATGCATTAACTCATTAAAAGAAAGGCCTTTATGCACTCCACAATTTTTCTCTATTTAATCAGTCTGTTCAAAATATATCTTTTTTCCCCTATTCCCAACACCTCCTCCTGACTCTCAGAATGTATCTTGATACAGGATTTTTAAGTGCATCCTTCTCTATAATGTGCAATTCTGTTTAACCCCCACAGTTTTTACCCCAAAACTGTCTGGATTGTAGAAAGAGGTCCCAGAACTCTCATCTGATGTGACATTTCATGGTGCTGATCAGTCTTGCCCAAGGTTACCATGACTCTGATGTGACACTCCTTACCTCTGTTTCTGTCATTTCTGCTACAATCTCATCTTCTTTAAAAACTCGGATATCAAAATCCTCTGACCCGACGAGAAGCTGAAAGGGAAAAGAATCATGCATAGTTAGTGCAACAAGTGAACACAGCAGAATTTCCATAAATAAAAAAACTGCACGACACTTTATACACTGCTACTGCTACCTCAGAGTTTCGATCTCCTGAGAATCTGGTACTCGGGAAGGTTCTCCCATTGGGAAAGTTCCCGGGTTCAGTTAGTAAAGAAAAAGTGCCCACTACAGATTTCATCTGCACATCGGGATGCACATTGTGCCAGAACATGTCCTTCCACCAAGAAGCTGAAAACACGCCCTGGCTCAGTGCCCTTCTCTGCCTGCAGACAGAAGCCCTGTTTCAAATGCCAGAGACCAGTAGCCACGGACAAGAGACAGGTAAGTCAATGCCTGACACAGCACTTGGCGGGCTGCTCAAGAAACTGACTCCTAGAGGAACCATCAGAATAATTTCAAAGGCTAAGAGCCCATTTCTCTCAAACTTTTAGATTCATGAAAATGTTAGCCACAATTGAAAACTACTTACTAATATGGTCTCAAAGCATCAGAAGTGAGTTGTAAGATTGTGAATATGACTGTGGTCGCATCAACTGTTCTGCCCCCTCTCCCTGTCCTGTGTCTTTGAAACATCATGGCCTTGATCTTTGTATTAGATGAACATAAGTGATGTATTGTTCAAAAGAGGAGAAAGATAAATGAGGCCAGTTAGCTTGTCATTTAGGCAAGAGAGCACCAAAATCAACCAAGAGAAGCTAAAGCTTCTCTTAACACTAATGTCATGGTCATGGGAAAATTATTCAGCTGAACACACAAGATAAGCATCTCCTCCTCCACACACCTCTTTCTTACCATCACCGTCAAAGTCACATAAGGCCAAGGAATGAACATTATCTCCAGTAACCTGAAAATAAAACCAAAGCTCATTAATATGCCATCTTTTTTTCATTTAATCCAAATACATTAGCTACATGAAAGAGGATTATACAAACCACCAATGGGTATTATTCAAATTACAAATCTTCTTTTTTTAATGTACAGAATTATAAATAAGATTCTATTTCATTTTTCTTATTCATTATAGTCAATGGTAAAAAACAAACAAAGCATAAAGAGCATTAAAAGTAAAAATGTTTGGGGCGCCTGGATGGCTCAGTGGTTTAAGCCTCTGCCTTCGGCTCAGGTCGTGATCCCAGGGTCCTGGGATCGAGCCCCGCATCGGGCTCCCTGCTCAGCGGGGAGCCTGCTTCCCCCCCCTCTCTCTCTGCCTGCCTCTCCACCTACTTGTGATCTCTCTCTCTCAAATAAAAAAGAATAAAATCTTAAAAAAAAAAAAAAGTAAAAATGTTTAAGATTAAGAGAATGTTTTGTTCTTCATACCGTCCAAAAGAGATCATTTCCTTCGTGATCAAAACCCTGCAGAGCACAATTTCCACCAATAATGGCAAGAGGGGGGGAAATGTCTCCCAGTGTTCCCAGCACAATTGCATTGGCCCCATCTGCAACCTGAGGAGGACAAAAAAGACATAAAAATCTCGGATTCAGTGATGCACAGGCACAGAGGAAGTAACGTATATCCTTATTTTTATTTGGATACTCAAATCTCTCTGTCATCATTTGTGAGAAGCCACACAGTCTCCTGAGAAGCAGGACAGGGCTGTGCACTGAGGACAGTCACTGTGGCTTATGTGCGCTTCTACAAGGATGAGCAGAGATCCAGGATCGACTCGGGCTGCTGGCTTCTCACACTAATCTGCCACCAATAAACTGCTCCAGAATCTGAGGCTCTCTAGAAGGCCAAATGCTTGACAGAATCAAATTTATGCCTTTAAAACACCCAAGCTTTTACTTACATCCAACCATGTTGGATGGAAATCTTTTTAATACTTATTACCTAGTTCTCTTGCTACTACTCCTTTTAATTGTAAAGTTCCTGAGAAGTACAAAGAATAATAAAATACCTACATCCCCACCGTCTAGAATTAATGTATGTTCTAGACTTCTTGAATAAAGCATATAAGCATAATTTAATTTATTTTTTAAAAATTCAAAGATATCTTTGGAAATACAAATTGTTTATTATACATGAAAATAGTCCTTATTTATATAATCTGCATATAGGAAAACTATTTAAAAAAAAGATTGGCCATAAAGGAGAGAAAAATTCATTAGAAATTAAAACTGCTAAATGGCCAATCAAAAGATAAAAAGGTAAACAATAAACTGGAAAAATGCCTATAATATCTAAGACAACTAATTTTTTTGTTAATAAAATAAAAGAGGTAATAGAAAGCAAATAAATAAGAAAAGGATAAATACCCGAGCCAAAAAAAACCAGGAAATTCACAAGAAATACATATCACCAATGAACATGAAAATCTTCATTCTCACAATGTATCATTTTTAATTTTCAGATTTGAAAGATGAAAAATAATATTATCCACTGTTGGGGTACCTGGGTGGCTCAGTGGGTTAAAGCCTCTGCCTTTGGCTTGGGTCATGGTCTCGGGATCCTGGGATCGAGCCCCGCATCGGGCTCTCTGCTCGGCAGGGAGCCTGCTTCCTCCCCTCTCTCTCTCTCTCTGCCTCCCTCTCTGCCTACTTGTGATCTCTGTCTGTCAAATGAATAAATAAAATCTTAAAAAAAATATATTATCCACTGTTGGCCGGGGTGTGATAAAACAGGCACTCTCATATTCTGTGGGGAAGGTGGGTAATAGTCTCTGTAGAGAGCAATTTAGCAATACTTATCAAAAATCTCATTTTAAAAAGGCGTTTATGGGGTACCTGGGTGGCTCAGTTGGTTAAGCAACTGCCTTCAGCTCGGGTCATAATCCCACAGTCCCAGGATCAAGTCCCACATCAGGCTCCCAGCTCCACGAGCTTCTGCTTCTACCTCTGACCTTCTCCCCTCTCATGCTCTCTCTCATTGTCTCTCTCAAATAAATAAGTAAAATCTTTAAAAATAAAAATAAAAAAATAAAAAAGGCCTTTATGCAATCTGAAGAGAAACCAGAGTAAAAAAGGCCTTTACCTCAGTAGTTGCAGAGGTGCATTCTTAAGGTCATTAATTATGTGTCAACTTGGCTAGACCATGGTACCCAGATATTGAATCAAGTATTATTCTAGGAGTTTCTATGAAGGTATCTTTTTAATGAGATTAACATTTAAATCAGCAGACTCTGAGCAAAGCAGGTTGCCCTCGACAATATGGGTGGGCTGCACCCAATCAGTTGAAGGCTTTAATAGAAAAAAAGACTGACCTCCCTGGAGGAAGGATTCTGCCACCAGACTGTCCTTGGACTCCAGTTTCAATATCATCTCTTCCCTGGATGATGCCTAATCTGCAAATTTTGGACTTGCCAGCCTCCACAACTGGGTGAGCCAATTCCTTAAAATAAACCATGCAATCTCTCTTTCTTCCTATATGTACATATACACATCCTACACTCAATTTCAGTCTTCCACAAAAATACACGAGGAATATCTTTGTGATCCTGAAATAGACAAAGACTTCTCAGGACGGAAAGAGCACTATTAAAGAAAAAAACCAAACAGCTAGACTTCCAACAAAATCAGAAACTTCTGCTCATCAAAAGACACCTACTTATTGGAATGAGCCACGTACTGGGAGAAGATATTTGTTATATATATTGTTATTTGCTGTATATATTGTAAATGTTGATATATGCATACATATATATATGAATTTGTATCCAATATACCCAAAGAACATCTACAAATTAATAATACACTCAAAGTATCAATAAAAAAACAGGCAAAAGACTTATTTATTAGACACTTTACAAAAGAAGTCAAATAAGTGGGAACTAAGCACAAGAAAAGGTGTGCTTTTTCTTTACAAAACAACTGGATTGTATCTTTTAAGTGGGTGAATTGTATGGCACGTGAATTATATCTTAATATATGTTAACATAAGTTGTAGAGAAAAAGGCTACATGTATATAGTATGATCCCATTTTATAAAAAATTTCACTTAGTAAAATCAGTTTAAGAGTTGTGTTATTTCTAGATGGAGAATTATAAGTTCTTTTTTTTGCTTCCCTATCTTTTCCACAATAAAAATGAATAACTTGGGTAAAAAGCTGCAGTAGCCTGTAGATGGCAGAGCACAGTACGTGCTTTTCCTATAAACTACTATACTAAACTTAAATGCAAAGCTACCAGGAGGTCTGATCACTGACTTCCTGACTCCTGGCTGAGCTCTCACTACATCTTGACAGGTGGTGGTAGCACAGATGTGCCTCACAGGGGACAAGCTGGAGTGGCAACCGTGGTTACCAACCATGAGGAAACAAGGAAGTGTCAGGCAGAATGCAGATGGAAATGGAAAAATCTCTGAGTTCTTTACATTACGAGAGCCATACAGTACGCAAACCAAAATACCATCTCTCACCATCTCATCTCTTTCAAGCGTAACATACCAATGGCCATTCATGAGTAATGGGAATGTTACAGTTGTGAAGGGGTATACTTACCTCTCTGTAGAACAAGTCTGAATTATTGTAGACATCATAAGCCAGAAGATTAGTCTGTGTCCCCACTAAAAGAGCATCATACCCAAGTTCTGGGTTCAGTGCTCCTGCAGTCAGACAGCTGACTGCCTGGTTAATGTTGAGAAGTGAAACATCAGATTCCAGGGGGCTCTGGAAGACCCTGGAGGCACTGAAATGCTGGCTCCGGGTATGAGGATTGTGAATAAAAACCTAAAACAGAAACAATTAATTACATCCCTTTAAGACACCAAAAAAGGGGCACCTGGGTGGATCAGTGGGTTGAAGTGTCTGCCTTTGGCTCAGATCGTGGTCCCGGGGTCCTGGGATCAGGCCCCACATGGCTCTCTGCTCAGCAGGGAGCCTGCTTCCCCCTCTCTCTGCCTGCCTCTCTGCCTACTTGCGATCTCTGTCTGTCAGATAAATGAGTAAAATCTCTAAAAAAAAAAAAAAAAGTTTGAGATACCAAAAAAGTAAAATTAACATACATGTTCTAAGAGACCCAGGGTATTAATAGCCCCCTCCTGGTCAACCTTCGGGAAGTGCTACCAGATACAATGTGATTGCTTCACACTAAGATGATCACATAACATACTTCCTGTAGTATCTGTCATCCAAGCACCTAATACATTCACTTCCTAACCCTTAAAATTGGTTTCAGGGGTGCCTGGCTGGCTCATTTGAAAGAGCATGTGACTCTTGTTCTTGGGTTTTAAATTCAAGACCCATATTGGGTATAGAGATTACTTAAATAAAACTTAAAAAAAAAAAACTGGTTGTTTTAAGGGTTAAAACTGATAGTTTCAGGGGCACCTGGGTGACTCAGTGGGTTAAAACCTCTGCCTTTGGCTCAGGTTGTGATCCCAGGGTTCTGGGATCGAGCCCCTCAGCGGGGAGCCTGCTTCCCTTCCTCTATCTGCCTCTCTGCCTACTTGTGATCTCTGTCTGTCAAATAAATAAATAAAATCTTAAAAAAAAAAAACAAAAAACTTTAAGCTTAAGTTTTAGTTTAACTTTTAAAGTCTGGTTGTTCATAGATCTGTTTTACAAACTTAAACTGAGTCATGCGGCCAAGCTTTTTCAAGGTTTCATGGTCTGTACTAGTAAGACAGAATTAAATAATTAGTCCAAAGTTAACTAACTTAGCAGTTTCAACTCTCATAGATATAATCACCCCAAGAAGGGTCACTCTTACTGGGGTAAGAGGATGTTAGATATTAAAATGGCTTGTGGCCATCCAAAAGGGCACAGTACGAAACAGCCATGTGGCATATAAGTATTAAAATTTCATTAGGGAAATCTTCCCTGTCTAAAAAATGCAAAGTAAAAAAGGGTAGGAAACACTGTACTAGAGATCTCTTAAACCTCTTCCAGTTTTAAATTTCACTCATTTTGGGGGGCGCCTAGGTGGCTCAGTGGTTAAGCCTCTGCCTTCAGCTCAGGTCATGATCCCAGGGTCCTGGGATCGAGCTCCATATCGGACTCTCTGCTCGGCAGGGAGACTGCTTCCTCCCCCACCCCACCCCACCCCCGCCTCTCTGCCTGCCTCTCTGCCTACTTGTGATCTCTGTCTGTTAAATAAATAAATAAAATCTTAAAAAAAATTTTTTTCACTGATATTTAAAGATGTATTTCATCCCTTCAATAGAAATCCAAAGATTAATTTTATTATTATCAAACAAGACAGCCTGCTCAACAACAAATAATTTTCAAAGGAATTGATCAGAAATATACAGAAAAGGTACATAGCTATGGAATATTGTGTTGATGTCCTCATTTGTGTAATACCTTACAACCGGCTTTTATAAACGTTACTGCATTATTGATCCTCACAACAAGCCCTGGTTTACAGATGAGGTCAGAAGGGTCAAGGCCATTTCCCAAGGACTGATGACTGGTAAGTGACAGGGCTAAGACCTGATGCCTGGCATCTGGTTCCAGAACCTACACTCCAGCCACCATGTCTTACTTCCTTTACGAACAGTTCGGAACAAAAGAATTCTTTCAGAGTCTTCCAGTAATTAGACAGGCTGAGGGAGAACAGGAGCGGAAATCACTTATGGACTTCATGTTCACTGCTATTGGAACAGAAAGAGTTTGGAGTTTGTGGCCAAGAGCAGCAAGACTCCCAGGAGCAGACTTCTTCCTAATTCCCCTCCTGCTGTTCTCTGAGTCTCCAGGAGACCTACCTGTCTCTCGGGCATGGAAAAAGCCAAGCTCAATCACACAGCAAATGGATCACTCCCATGTCTTCAGCCAAAGGACTGGCTGAAGTTCATGGAACATCTGTTCTAGCTGAGGGGATGCTGCTGACAGCAGAAATTCAAGGGCTCCTCTCAGCCCCGTGGTGAGAGGGAAAAATGTCCCCAGAGGAAAACAAAATGTTCATCTTGCAAAAAACTCCTTTTTAAAATATTGCTCAAAACAAAAATAAAATCCTTGCTCAGGCTCAGAGACCAGATCCCACCCAGTAAGGCAGAGTCATGTTCTCAACAAAATCCCATTTATAATAACAAAATCCTGTTTCTAGAGATGTGGGCTCCAATGGTCAAGGAGGGCATTAGCCTTACCTGGAATGTTTGTTATTATTGTCTTGTTGTTGCTTAATTATTTTTTAAAAGAGAATATATTCCTGTATTATCTGAATCATAAAATGTCACCATTTTTTTAAAGTCTCAATATAAAATATCAGGTCATAACTTTTGAGACTTGTTTAAAGTTCTAAACAAAATATCCAATTACACAGGTCACACAGGACTTTATCTTTCTTTCTCTCCTCTCTCTCTCTCTATTTTTTTTAACTCCAGAAACAGACCTAGACTCCAGTGTCCCTGCCTTCCACTCTCAGTCACATTCTAATGAAAGGGCTTCCCTAGACACCTGGGCCTGACCTTCCTGCTTCTCCATTTATACTCACTTCCCTGCATCTCTGCTGCAGTACCAGCCAGAGTTATGCCTTATCTTAAAATATTAATCAAACCCCACCACCCGAAAACAATGGTCTTTACACAGCCTACCTGCCCTATATGACCCGGCCCCTGACTACCTCACTGCTTCCTTCATTCCATCCCAGCCCCACAGCCTCGTGTTCCTGGAACACAACAAGCATATTTCCACCTCAAGGCCTTTGCACTTGCTGATCCCTCTGCTGGGAAGGCACCTACCCCACAGACCTTCAGGGCTTCTGTCTTCCCTTTCTTCAAATCTCTGATCTACAGTTATCTTATCAGAGGCCTATGAATCACCCTATCTAAAATAGCGATCTCCGATCTCCATCATTCCCATCCTCTTACTATTTTTCCACTAGGGAGACATTATCTGTGGGTTATGTATATGTAAATATAAATACATGTTAACACATAAATAAAATATATAAATATAAAATATTTAATTTTTTTCTCTTCCTGGTGTCTAGCTCCCCCTTTCAAACGTAAACTCCAAATGGGTGAGACTTGCCAATTTCAACCTTGCAACTACGAAGCTAAGAACGGTGCTCAGTAGTAGTAAGCCCTTATCAAATAAGGGGCAGAGCCAATATCCACAGCACATTTTCAGCGCATTTATTTAGCTGCTATGCACCCAAGGAACCAATATGATTTTTTTTTTTTTGCATTTGCAATACTTCTTAACAATAATTAACATTATCACATGCCAGGCCCTATGTCAGGGCATTCTTCTTCATTACAGTACCTAATGAAAAGGAATCATTACTTCCTACTTATGTATCCCAAGGCATATCATCTAACATACAGCATAGGTGGAAATGTCTTGAAAACTATAAAACATTACAGAAATGTTAGCTTATTAAATCTACACTGGGTCAAGAACAGGTGCCTTACCTTTCATTTCCACCACTTTCTAGTTGCATGACCTCATGCATTACTTTGAACCTCTCTGAATCCCTATTCTAGTCAGTGAAGTGGGAGTCACAACAACAAAATAACAACTAACAATGAATGACTTACATGCCTACATTTCCCACACCCCAAGCGCTTTACATGTATTAACTTACTTAGTCCTCTTAACAACCCTATGTGGTAGATACTAGTATTAAGTACTTTGCCCAAGGTCATGAAATTAGTAGGTAATGGAGCTAGGATCACACCTGTGCTATGCTGCTGCCCTTGGCATTGTAGCAAGGATGCCGAGATAATTCGTGTAATGAAGCTCTGTACCTGTTAAACGCTATTACGCTTGGTGTCACTGTATTCCACGTATTTTGGTCATGCCTCCATCAGTACAGAGTGCCTCGATATGCCTTGTCTGCTGGGTTTTAAGCTTTGCGAAGCAGGGATTTCAGCTTTATCTCTGAACCCCCAACATCTAACACAAAGGAGGTGTTCAGTAAGTCTCCTGAATGTTAAATGGCCATTTCATTTCTGTGACTTCCACACCTTGGACAGCACCCAGCACACAGTAAGCACCCAACAAGTACTTAGTGAATAACTTAGAGGAAAAAACGTAAATGTACATGGATAAAGATCAAGTGAAATTTGAATCATTGAATTTTCGGGTCTTTGTATGTTTTTCCGTAAAGTTGTTTGGTTCGAGAGGCAATATAAAATAGTGGAAGGAGCTCCCGAGTGACAGGCGGAGGCCCTGGGCTCCGCTATCGCTCTTAATCCTGACAAAACCCCTTCCCTCCTGGGGACTTTTCTTCCCTAAGCTCCCTATCTGCACAGGGGCTCCAACACTCTCTGAGTCTAAGTGCCTGTAGACAAGTAAAGTTAACTGCTCGGAAAAGCCCTTCAGGCGAGACCCCATTATTTTTCGTTATTCTGCGCTGGACGGGGAGCTAGAGACTGCAGGCCGGTTGCCGGGCAACCGTGGCTGGGGGCGGGGTCGCTGGATGAAGGGCGGGTTCGCAGGGGCGCGGCCGGCGGAGATCCTGGGGACTCGAGGGACCCGGACTCCGTGTGGTGGGAGCGGTTACCTTGCCCGCTTGGGTGGCGGCTGCCAGGCACGGGTGAGTCCCGTCGTAGCGCCCTATGGCCACCATGCGGGGGCTGATTTTGTGGCGCAGTTTCAGGGTGAACACGGGCAGCAGCATGATGGCGGCGGATCAGGGAAAGAGGGCCTGCGGCCCTAGGCTTGCGCTGCGGAGCCGGCCTCACCCGCCGCGGTGCGGGGCTCCGGGACCAGAGTAGCTTGTCTCCAGCTGCTTTAAGCCTGGCGCGAAACAGCGCGGGATGGGGATGGCCCCCCTAAGACCTCCCGCTCTTTCTGCGGCTGCGCAGGCCCACCTCGCCTCTTCTGCGGCTGCGCAGGCTCCGCCCCGGTCCGTCTGCGGCTGTGTGGTCGGGCCTCGCGCAGAGCTGAGGCGTAGGTAGCTTCTTTCTTCGCAGCTCTAAGTTTACCTCATTCCAGTTCACTGTACGAAAGTGTCTGAGTCGTTGCACCCGCGGGACTTCTCCCGGCACCACAACCAAGCTGCACGCCTGCGGATTCCACACACAAGTACCCCACGCTCCCAAAGGGCCTTAGTTCAGGAAAGGTGTCTTGAATGCCTTCTCTCCCTCTTGATTGAGCTGTTAGTGGAGGCAAACCACAGTAGTTACCTGCGCCAGGTATACCCATCCTTTCCAAATAAATAAAAATCGTGCTTTAGACTCTCATATTTAAGTAGTCCAGTCCCCCCTTGTAAAATTCCCTATATATTTTTAAATGAAAATATACAAAATAGAAAAGTCACAAAACTTCCAACATTCACTCAAATATACTATGTGTTAGATACTGATCTAGAGAATAGAAGTTTAGCCGTAAACGTACTAGTTTACTGCTCTACTGGAGCTCTCCTGGCACTGACTAGTCAGCAGAGACAAGCACAAAACAAGAAATACATGTAGTAGGTCATTTGATGATGAGAACCATAAAGTAAAAAGGGGGAAGAGAGAGATCTCAAGTGATATTTAGGTAAGGAAAGTGAGGGAGCCAGCCTCGAGGAAGAGTGTTTCAGCAGATGCAAAGGCCCTGAGCGCTCCCTTTGGCTGCCTTCTAGAAACAGACATTTAGAAGTGAGGGATGAGGGACACCTGGGTGGCTCAGTTGGTTAAGCAGCTTGCCTTCCTTCGGCTGGGGTCATGATCCCAGGGCCCTGGGTTCAAGTCCTACATCTGGCTCCTTGCTCACAGGGAGCCTGCCTCTCCCTCTGCCTCTGCCTGCCACACTGCCTGCGTGTGCTCTCTCTCTCTCTCTCTCTCTGAGAAATAAAGTCTTCAAAAAAAAAAAAAAAAAAAGTGAGGGATGAGATGAGTAGGAACCAACAGAGGAGACTGAGAAGGAGCAGCTATTGAGGAAGTAGGACCAGGACTATATAGTGTTCTGGAAGCTGAGGTAAGGCGGAGAGAAGAAAAACAACTGTGTCAGATGCTGAAAGATGAGTTCTAGAATATTCTTGTTACTTGGATTCTGCAATCACAGCTGTACAAATGAGCATCTTTCTTAAAGCCTACTGTTGCATCTGTGAGCTGGTGTATCCTCCTTGGGAGATCATGTCAAAAGACTGAATTTGAGGGCCTTGTTGAAATGTAAGACCTGAGACAATGGCTCTCTGCAGCCCTTCTGATGGTCCTTGACTCTGAGTTCCCCCAGGCCCTTTCTGCCCCACCACCTCCTCTGTCACCCATCGAGACATCACAGTTCGTAGCAGTTCCCCAAACAGCCTCAGAGTAGAAATTGCCTTGGCTTGTCCCCCTGTCCTCATCCATCAGAACTTAATTTGCTCTGTGAAGTATCCTTCCCCTTCGCCCCCATAATCTACCTCCACAAAGTTGTCAGCAAACTGAATCCACTTTGCTAATATCTAATCTTTCCCATGAACAGCTTGAAGGGAATGGATCTCTAACAGAAATCACTTCAGGCAGTAAGTTTTCAGACAGTCTCCATATGCCAGGCTGTGTTCAAGGATCTATGAAAACAGCCGTGGACGAGAAAGATGTAATCAGTGTCCCTGTGGAGTTTACAACCTGGAGGAGGTAAGGAGCAACAAACATTACACATGAAAGCCAATAAGATCGTTTTGTCTGGTCATAAGACTGATGTGCTGGATGGGGGAAAGGCTCTTAGAAGAAATTTGAACTAAGATCTTGATGACAAGAAAGCAGCAGCCATTAGAAGATGTGGGGGAAGGGCTTTCCAGACAGAGGCAACAATAAAGGGAAAGGCCCAGGTTGGGTATGTTCCAAGATCAGAAAGAAGACAACATGGCTGGAACCTAGTGAGTGAGAAAGAGGTCACATCACCTCAGGCTGTGAGCCACACCAAGGAGCTTGCATTTTACTCTTTAGCAGGCAGACAAGTCCATGGCTTACTGGATTTCCACGTAAGGCTGGCCTTGGCCTCCATCCACCCAGCGAAGCCTCACTCACTCTATGGAGTGAGTGGCCTTGGTGGCCTTCACCTTTATAGTTTCTCTTCCTCACAGGACATTACAATCAGCAGTAGCATCACTAACATTTATATCACTAACATTTCATTTTCTATGTGCCACCATTTCTAAGTACTTCATGGGGATCCGCTCACTTAATCCTACAATAACCCTGTGAGGCAGGTGCTATTGTTAGCCCATTCTACAGATGACAAAACTTTTCCTCTGTCAGCTTCTCCCTTCGTAACTCTTCATCGGTGCCCCAGTTTCAACCAAAGAAAATTCAAGCACTCTGACAGCTTATAGAGATCAAATTCTGACCATTACTGGCCTCTGCAAGCCTCCTTTTCTGCCACCTCTTGCCTCAAACCCGATCCCTTCTTAGATGCTGTCTCTAGCTTCCCCACCTTTGCTCACATTGGCCCTCTGCCTAGAATGTCCTTCCCTTTCATGGGTCCCCTGACAATCACATCATTTGCCATATTGGAGCTATTCGAGTCTTTGGATCACAATCCTAGTTAGGATCAGCAAGGATCCCCAAAAGGGTAGATAATCCCCATCCTCCTTGACAAACACTTATCAGAACAGGGGACTTGGGGAGGCTGTCCTCCAAGGAAAAAGGAAAAACAGCCAGGAGAGACTGGCCCAGAAATGACTCTCCCTCTACCAACAGTCCCAGTCTTCTCTACCTCTGATGATACCCTCCCCCACCCCACCAAGAATCACTGGTTCTTCAGAGGGGACAATTGTCATCTTCACATCAGTGAGACCTGGAGCTCCTGAGGACCCAGGACTTGTGGGGAGTTGCTGGTGGGCTCTAGGTTGACAGCACTACCTAGTGGGTAAGCCCACAAGTCTCAAAGTATGAAGGCCCGAATTCAGATTTCTCCTCCATCAGTGAGGCTCAGGCCCGTCATTTAATGCTAACACTCATATGTACTGAGTGCCTTCTCTGTGCCAGGCACTTGACATACACACACTTACTAGCTTAATCCTCACAGCCACCCTCTGAGGCAGATTCTCTCATCATCCCCATTTTACAAGAATGGAAACTGAGTCACGGGAGGTTGGATCACCCCAGCCCAAGGTAGCACAGCTGGTAAGTGGCAGAGCCAGGATGGCACACCCAGGTGGTCTGGCTCCAGGCCTTGAGCTATGAACCACAGGACATATCGTAGTGTCTCCCACAGTGAACTTCCTGAGCTCCAGCGTCCTCTTCTAAAAAGAGAAGTATCTGGAATACTACTTCTGGGGAGTGTTGTGATAATTATACAAATTAATATGAGTAAAACAATGCCCTGCCTTAATAAGGGCTCCCATAAACGGTTATTATGATTATTATGAGTTTTTTATGATTTCCCCCTTGGTGAGAAGGCTGCCTTTGACTTGTTAGGGTCGTTATTGTAATACGTTTGGTGTCTTTTTTTGGTCTTTTTTTTTCCTCTCTCTCTCTTTTTTTTTTTTTAGCAAGTAGTGTTGTTTCCAGTTCTGTCTCAGCCCCCCGCCCCCCAGGAGAAAACTCACCTAGCTAGACAAGGTCTGGTGGGAACTAGGTGAGACCAGGGTTGGAAAGCTCACTTCCCTGGGCCACACCTGCCCCACCCCCACCCTCCACATGCTCACCTTGCTATGTGAGGCAGCCCCACTAGAGGGTGTGCAGGTGTAAAGAACAGAGGTTAGCGCACCTCAGGACTCTGGATTACAGGCCTGGAGGCAGGCCTCATGAGAGGGCCCCTCTGGACAGAAGATCTCCAACTGTCAGTCACGGGGTTTACTTCTGAAGAGAGGACTGGGACAGGGGGCCAGATAGAAGAGGACTTTCGACTTTTCTTTTGTGCACTGTGGTGTTTGCTGTTCTCACGGCAAGGTTGTACTTTTGTAATAAACACACACACACTTTTGTTTTATTAACATATAATGTATTATTTGCTTCAGGGGTACAGTCTGTGAATCATCAGTCTTACACAATTCACAGCACTCACCATAGCACATACCCTCCCCAATGTCCATCACCCAACCACCCTATCCCTCCCCGGCTACCCCCCCGGCAACCCTCGGTTTATTTCCTGAGATTAAGAATCTCTTACGGTTTGTCTCCCTCTGGATCCCATCTTGTTTCATTTTTTCCCTCCCTAGCCCCCACAACCCCCACCCTGCCTCTCAAATTCCTCATATCAGAGAGATCATATGATAATTGTCTTTCTCTGATTGACTTATTTCGCTAAGCATAATACCCTATAGTTCCATCCACATCATTGTAAATGACAAGATTTCATTTTCTTCAATGCTGCATAGTATTCCATTGTATGTATATACCACATCTTCTTTATCCTTTCATCTATTGATGGACATCTAGGTTCTTTCCATAGTTTGGCTATTGTGGACATTGCTGCTATAAATATTCAGGTGCACGTGCCCCTTCGGATCACTACATTTGTATCTTTAGGGTAAATACCCAGTAGTGCGATTGTTGGGTCATAGGGTAGCTCCATTTTCAACTTTTTGAGGAACCTCCATATTGTTTTCCAGAGTGGCTGCACCAGATTGCATTCCCACCAGCAGTGTAGGAGGGTTCCCCTTTCTCCACATCCTCTCCAATCTGTAGTTTCCTGACTTGTTAATTCTAGCCATTCTGAATGGTATGAGATGGTATCTTACTGTCATTTTGATTTGTATTTCCCTGATACCGAGTGATGTTGAGCACTTTTTCATGTGTCTGTTGGCTGTTTGGATCTCTTCTTTGCAGAAATGTCTGTTCCTGTCTTCTGCCCATTTCTTGATTGGATTATTTGTTCTTTGGATGTTGAGCTTGATAAGGTCTTTATAGATTTTGGATACTAGCCCTTTATCTGATATGTCATTTGCAAATATCTTCTCCCATTCTGTTGGTTGTCTTTTGGTTTTGTTGAGTGTTCCCTTTGCTGTGCAAAAGCTTTTGATCTTGATGAAGCCCCAATAGTTCATTTTTGCCCTTGCTTCCTTCCCTTGCCTTTGGCGATATTTCTAGAAAGAAGTTGCTGTGGCTGAGGTGGAAGAGGTTGCTGCCTGTGTTCTCCTCAAGGATTTGGATGGATTCCTTTCTCACATTGAGGTCTTTCATTCACTCTGAGTCTATTTTTGTGTGTGGTGTAAGGAAATGGTCCAGTTTCATTCTTCTGCATGTGGCTGTCCAATTTTCCCAACACCATTAGTTGAAGAGACTTTTTTCCCCTTTGGACATTCTTTCCTGCTTTGTCGAAGATGAGTTGACCATAGAGTTGAGGGTCCATTTCTGGACTCTCTGTTCTGTTCCATTGACCTATGTGTCTGTTTTTGTGCCAGTACCATACTGTCTTGATGATTACAGCTGTGTAAGGGAGCTTAAAGTCTCGAATTGTGATGCCGCCAACTTTGGTTTTCTTTTTCAACATTCCTCTGGGTATTCTGGGTCTTTTCTGGTTCCATATAAATTTTAGGCTTGTTTGTTCCACTTCTTTGGAAAAAAAAATTGATGGTATTTTGATAGGGATTGCATTAAATCTCACACACACACACACACACACTTTAAAATAAAGTAGTGTGAGGGGTTCCTGGGTGGCTCAGTCATTTGGGCATCTGCCTTCTGCTCAGGTCATGATCTCAGGGTCCTGGGATCAAGCCCCAGGTCAGACTTCCTGCTCAGCAGGGGGTCTGTTTCTCCCTCTCCCTCTTCCCCTCCCCCTTCCCCGACTTGTGCTCAATTCTGTCTCTCAAATAAATAAATAAATAAAATCTTCTAAAAATATAAAATAAAATAAAGTAGTGTGCAAGTGGAGGATGTCTGTGAATTTCAGAGATCCAGACCCACAGACCCTCCCCACGCCATTGCCCAGAACCTGCCTATAAAGGACCCCAGTCTTGAATTTCCCCCTAATTAAGGGGAGTGGCGATGAGGATCTCTCCTCAGCTCCCAGAGGGGCAGGGGTCAGAGACCACTGGAGCAGAGGAGGCAGCACAGGTCTGTGAGAACACTCCACAAGCAGCCTTTCCAGGGGTCCCCTCCTTCAACCCTTCATCACCTGACCCCCATCAGCTGACCCTGGGATGGGTCTGCCACGGGCCGTAGGGGTGAGGCTGTCTGGGTGTCCTGTTAGCCCATTTCACACATGTGAGTGGTGAGAAAGTGAAGAATCATAGTCCAGGCCACTTACTTAGCAGCATGTCCCATATAAAAAAGAGCAGAAACTGCTCCTTCTGGAAGGTAGACAGGAGAAAATGTACCACTACTACTACCCATAATTTATAGTAGAAGCTAACACCTGTTGAGTGCCTACTAGGTACCAGACTGCTAAATTCCTTACTTGTATTATTATGTCTCTTAATCCTCACCGTAATGCCATGGGATAGGTAATATTATCCCCATTTTACAGATGCAGAAACTAATTTCAACTCCAATATTCTTCTGCACTGCCCCCCACCACTCACACATGTCACCAAAATGGTAGGAAATCTGGTAAACACCATCTTAACCAGGTAATCAAGATAGATAACGAGGTAAAGTCACGTTATCATGCAAAGCATTTCACCTCTGTTGTACTTTCCCCTAAAACCTGAAAGCCCTGTCTGATCACAAGAAAACAAGAGATAAACCCAAAATGAAGATGATCTACAAAATACCTGGCCATATGCCTCAAAACTACCCAGATGATGAAAAGCAAAGAAAAACTAAAAAAACTGTCATGGAATGGACAAGATTCAGGACACGCCATTAGGAAACAATCCTGGATTCAATCTTGGAGGAGAAAAAGAACATCAGTGAGAAACCTGGGGGAGTCTGACTAGAGTTTATAATTTGGGTGGTAATGCTGTACCAATGTCAATGTCGGGCTTTTGACAGATGTCCTATGATTATGTAAGTTGGTACCGTGGCAGGGGTGGGGGGCACTGGATGAAGGGTCTGCAGGAAGTCTCGCATAGTGCTGCGGATTAGGATGGTCCTGGGAGGTAGGATAAGGGACATAAGGGAACTTTTTGGGTGAGAAGAATGTTACATATTTTGATTGTGGTGGTAGTTACATAGATGTATATATCTCTCAAAACTCAAAAACTCATCAAACTGTACATTTTAAATAATTTTGTTGTATGTAAATTATGCCTCCAAGAAGTAGTTTTTTTGTTTTGTTTTGTTTTAAGTTTTTGTTTAAATTTCCGGTTAGTTAACATCCAGTGTCATATTAGTTTCAGGTACATAATATAGTGATTGAACACTTTCATACAACACCCAGAGCTCATCACAAGTGCTCTCCTTAATCCTCATCACCTATTCAACCCAACCTCCCACCCACCTCCCCTCTGGTAACCATCAGTTGGTTTGCTATAGTTAAGAATCTGTTTCTCAATTTGCCTCTCTTTTTTCCCTTTTGTTTTGTTTCTTAAATTCCATATGAATGACATCACATGGCATTTGTGTTTCTCTGACTTATTTCACTCAGCGCAATACTCTCTCACTTCATCCATGTTATTGCAAAGAGCAAGATTTCATTCTTTTTATGGATGAGTAATATTCCATCGTGTAAACACCACCTCTTCTTTATCCATTCATCACTTGATGGACACTTGGTCTATTTCCATAATTTGGTTATTATAGATAATGCTGCTCTAAAGTTCAGGGCACATGTAACCTGTTGAATTAGTATTTTTGTATTCTTTGGGTAAACACCTAGTAGTACAATTGCTGGATTGTAAGGTAGTTCTATTTTTTTTTTAAAGATTTTATTTATTTATTTGACGCACAGAAAGAGAGATCACAAGTAGACAGAGAGGCAGGCGGAGAGAGAGGGGGAAGGCAGAGGCTTAACCCACTGAGCCGCCCAGGCGCCCCTAGGTAGTTCTATTTTTAACTTTTTGATGAACTTCCATACTCTTTTCCAGAACGGCTGCATCAGTTTAAATTCCCACCATGTTCTCATTTGTCTGTTGTCCATCTGCACATCTTCTTTGGAGAAATGTCTGGTCATGTCTTCTGCCCTTTCTGGGGGGGGGGGCGGGGTGCCCATTTTTAATTGGATTATTTGGTTTTGGGGTGTTGAGTTTGAAAAGTTCTTTATGTATTTTCCATACTAACTCTTTATCGGATATGTCATTTGCAAATATCTCCTCCCATTCAATAGGTCATCTTTTAGTTTTGTTGATTGTTCCCTTTGCTGTGCAGAAGGTTTCTAGTCCCAATAGTTTATTTTTGCTTTTGTTTCCCTTGGTTCAGGAGACATATCTAGAAGGAAGTTGCTATGGCCAATATCAAAAAGGTAACTGCCTGTGTTCTCCTTTAGGACTTTCGGGTTCAGGTCTCACATTTAGGTCTTTAATCAATTTTGAATTTGTTTTTGTGTATGGTGTAAGAAGGTGGTCCAGTTTCATTCTTTTGCATGTTGCTGTCCAGTTTTCCCAACACCACTTGTTGAAGACACTATCTTTATCCCATTGTATTCTTTCCTGTAACATTATAAGAAGGCAGGTATACAAAACAGCACCATCCCTTCTTCCAAAGGTCTAGAATGAAAAATGCCAAAGCTTCTTCTCAATGTGCTCTTCTCTCTGAACCCCAAACTGGCCTAGCTTAGCCTTCCAAGAGTGGAGGCGTTGCCCAAGGAAAGATGCCTGGAAGCTCTACCTTAACCCACAAGTTGCACTGGGACTTCTTGGGCTCACCTGAGACCAGAAGTAGGTTTTTCTAATTGTTTAAATCTAAATTTAACTTGAAATCTTAAAAAATTTTGCATCAATTTTTAAGTCACTCCCATACATAAAATCCTTCAATGGCTTCCCATTATACAGTAAATAAAATCCAAAATCTTAACTTGGCCTATAGAGCTCTGGTGTCTGTGAACCAACACAGTACACCAAATGTGACCTTGCTTCAGGACCTTTGCACCTGGAGCTCCCTCCACCTGGAATCCTCTGCCCCCCAGATCTTGTCAAGTCTGGCTCCCACAAATCAGTTAGGTCTCAAATCAATACCTCTCTCCTCCAAGAGGCCTGCCCCACGGCCCAGCTCTCTCTCTCCCTAGCTGCTTGATTTTCTTCAAAGTGTTTATCTCTTTCTGAGAATATCTTATTTACTTATTTCTTTACTTGTTTTTTGTCTGGCTCTCCACATACAAATGCAAGCTTTGCGAGGGTCTCGGCCACTTAGGATAGGGAAACCCAATAACTAGCAACTCCACCCCCAGCCCCACCTCAAGAGAGAGAGAAGGGTGTAGAAGTCAGGCAGGGGAACGCAGAAGTATGACTTTATCCCTGTAAGAATTGATCATGGGGAATGTGACTTCTCTTTGCCAAAAAAAGGAACTTCCTCACCCTGAATGCCTGAATCAGAGAGATTTGTCCATCCCTGGAGAACCACAGGCCACGTCCTGGGTCAGGCCCCTTTTTTCACACATCAAGGAGTAAAGCAGGCCGGCTCTGTAGAGGAGGCTGAGATGCTAGCCGGGGAATAAGAGGGGCGAAAGACATGGGGACTGTTGTGCAACATTCTCGCTCTCTCCACAAGAAACATCCCAGCCTATCGTCATCCAAGCACCTTCACCGGTTTCTGGCACATAGTGGGAGCTCTTCAACTATCTGGTGAATGAATGATAGTCTAATTCAAATAAATCAATATCACATTGTATATACCTACTACACCACCTTAGAGTCTTTTCCACCTGGAATGTTCCCTCCCTCCCCCCTCCCATCTTGTCCAGCCTGGCTCCCATGTGTCCGTCAGATGTCAGCTCAGTGGCCCCCTCCTCAGAGAGGCATACCCTGAGCCCCCAGGCTGTCTCTCCCTCATTACCCTGCTTTGTCTCTCCCCACTGACACATTCTAAAGAGATTGTATGGTTTTGTACTAATAAGCATGAGAAGGGGTGCATCTTTTTTTCTTGTTTTGCACCATGACACACACAAGACCATGTCTGAGATTCTGGGCTCGATTCTGAATATGATTCTGGATGAGCCGGAGATTCCCAAAGAGAAGGGAAGCTATGGGGAATTGATCACCATTTGCACACCAATGAGGACCAACCAGGGCTTCATTTTTTTTTTTTTTTAATAAACAACAATAAAGCAATGCTGTGCATCACACCTTCAGTTATATAAAGACCTACTCAGTAAGTTACTTTTCAAGACTCTTTAGGAGAATAAAAGATTCGGTCCCGCAGGATTCAAATATAATAGCCTTGCCAAACAGTTTACTCAAAGAAACACATCTCAGTTCATTTTTGTTGATGTTCTTTCCAACATTCTCTGGCTTGAAGGATAAGCTTCGGATTCTGAAATACCTATATAACTGACATAAATTGTGTTGTGGTTTTTTAACCTACAAATCTACTCGTGACTGATGAATAACTCCTTCTGCTTTCATCAGTGTTTGCCAAGCCCATGGTGGTGAATGGTACCCATCAGAAGGCATGAGCGGAGGTGTGTTGACAGGGACAAGCCGGCTCTGCCAGGGCGATGAGCACTGGGAGCCTTCAGATGATTTTGAAATTAGAGAAGGCCAAGGCACCCAAGAGGTAACCCAAGAGGTAAGCCCAGAACCCAAGGAGAGGAGGAACCGGCTCTCGGCCCAGCCTACCCCCGGGGTGCAGATCAAAGCTGATAGCTGGAATCTGTTCCAGTTTCCAAGGAGTGTGCTCTTTATAGCCCCCTGGAGCCATACCTGGGTTGGGCAGCATCAGACGCTGGCTGAGGCTTGACTCAGCTTTAGTAATTACCCATTTGGGTAGGAAGCCAACGGCTGGGGCACCTGTTCTGGAAGGCTGAGTTTTTCTATCTTGGTGTAAATTCTTGTAGCTGAAAGTACTGCGCAGCTTTGCAGATCTAAGCCCCGTATCTTCAGGGGGCAGAGCAGGCTAAAGAAATTCCAAACCCCGTGTCTGTGACCATGGCGTTTCCCAGTAGGAAAGGGGAGAGATCACCAGCTTCAGCTTCTGACCATGAAGCCCATTTGAACAATTCCCATGACTGGGATGCCTACAATTCACACGATTCTCAGAAATCTCTTATTTTATTTTATATTATTTACATAAATGTGTTTATTGAATATATATATGATATACATATATGTATATCATATATAGAGACTTAACATAAATAATCTCTTACTCATGATACTGTGCTGAGCCACATCAGTCTCTCTGTAGAAATAGGCAGATTGACTTCATGACTCGTCCTTTGTTGGCTCTTTGGGTATTTGAAGATGTATCCTCATCCCTCCATGGCTTCTTTGTGCTGAACACCCCCAAATGGACCCTTCAAGTCTTCCTTGGAGTGTATGGGCACACCTTACCATGACTTCTTGCTCGAGAAGACGGCAGATGGAATATCTTTTAAATGCCCCCTCCCGCCCAGCCCACACACACAAGTCCTTCCCCTCACCTGCTGAATTCTCCAGAAGCAACACCAGGAAACAAAGATCAGGGCATTTTTTTTTTTTTTTTTTTTTTTTTTTTAAGAATAGACAGAAGCGAACTGGCCAAGATGCTAAGGCTTGACGGGTCCCTGCAAGACACAGAGGCAACCAGGATGTGAGAAACTGAACCAAGGGACCATTTACAGAGGTGTGGGCAGGACTAGAGAACCCACACAGGGTCAGGAGGCAGCAGGGGAAGCTGTGACAACCCGGCATGGACTGAATTGTGTCCCTCCTCCGTAGCTTTTGTTCCCTCTATAGATGGTAGCCCACTAGACACACAGTTTTATATTTTGCTTCGTACCTTTAACAATATGCTTTGCAGAGCAGCCTCATTTTTCCTTTAAGGCCCCAGAGCGGTACTCCTATACAAAGCCTTTCACACAGAAAGTGTCAGACTAACATTTGAAATCAACATTTGCATTTTAATAAGGTAAGAATACCTGAACTCCAAAGAATGAACTGGGAACGGTAGCATTTCAGAAAACCTGCCAAGTGTGTGCATTCATGAGGACGGGGTGGGGGATACAGTCTTTTCAGTTCAGCCTAACAAACACGAATGGAGGCCACGTTAGGAGAAAGGGCCTTTGCTGGATGCTGGTCTAACAATAGCCAACAGCTATAAAGCTCTTACCATGTGGCTGCTACTATTCTATGCACATTAACTTATTTAATCTTTGCAACAAGCTTTTGATGTTGTCACTGTTATTAATTATATTCCCCTTTTACAGGTCAGGACTCCCAGGCATGAAGAGGTAAGTAGCTCGCCTAAGGATCCCATAGCTAATGAACGACAGGACTGGGGTTGCACCCACAGAGTGGGGCTCTAGGGCCCTTCGCCCTTGTACGGTGGTGGTATGACCTCTCAGGCATGCACACATTTACTGATTTTCACACCGGACCCCAGGTTTCCTACCAGGAGAGGTGTAAGGATGTCTTACACACAAGCCCATGCTCAATGACTTAACAGCTACAAAAGGGGCACAATTCACCCTAAATCCATGGCAGAGAACAGACGGATCTGGGTTAAAAGAGGATCATATGGAATGTTCTGGGGATTAGAAGAAAGTTGACGAGGAATGCCCTATAGGGGAAGTGACTTCTGAGCATGAAGGGGACCAACATTTATGGAACATTTGCCCCACACCAGCTGCTTCATATGGCGAGTCCTCCTGACAACCCTATTATCACCGCCATTTCTCCAGCCAAAAAACTGAGGCTCCCAGAGATGGCATTAAAGCGGGGAAACTGAAATCTTCTCCCAGGATCAGCTATCACTCAGAGGAGAGGGGGCCTCTCCACAGTGAGGTGCCAGCAAGGTGTTCCCAAGGCCGGTGACATCAGCCCAGCCCGGTTGGGCTTGTGTGGGATCTTTAGTCATCTTAATGTGAATCGTGGCCAATTAACAAGCCAAAAGCACTTTGAAGATGACATTGTGCATATAAAGGGCCTGTTCCCACAGTTGCAGGCAGTGAGGCAGGACAGGACTGTTTAGGGCGAGGATTGTGGTGGTGATAATGTCTCAGCAGGGCAGGAATTCCTGGGGCAGAGGAGCCCTGAGCCAGAGGAGGTTGAGCTCATCCATCAGGCTGGGCTCCAGGAGAAACCTGGCTGTTTCCAGAAGGATCAAAAGAAGCCTTCTAAGGGCACCTGGGTGGCTCAGTCAGTTAAGCATCTGTCTTTGGCTCAGGTCATGATCCCAGGGTCCTGGAATAGAGCCCCGCATCAGGCTCCCTGTTCAGTGGGGAGTTTTCTTCTCCTCTCTTATGTGCACTGTGCACTTGCTCTCTTTCAAATAAATAAATAAAATCTTTAAAAAAAAAAAAAAAAGGAGCCTCTTAAAAGATCCTGGGAAACTGTAGGCCTCTGGCCATCCTCCTAAAACAATGATGTAAGTGGGGATCCCTCCACATGCTGCTCATTGAGATGGTCACCACAGACTGGCCTCACTGGCTCTCATCAGATGTGTATATAAAATATCAGCAGAAAAAGAGACACAAAACCAGGGAAGAGCTGTTGTCACAGTAAAGGAGAACTGCAGGGCTGGCTTGGGGGAGGGAGACAGACTTTTCGCTGCTTCCCCTTTTGTTCCCTTTGAATTTTGAACCATCTGACTATCTTATCTCTTCAAAAACAAATAAAACAGGGGCGCCTGGCAGAGGGTTGGGCCTCTGCCTTCAGCTCCGGTCTGATCTCAGGGTCTTGGGATCGAGCCCCACATCGGGCTCTCTGCTCAGCAGGGAGCCTGCTTCCTCCTCTCTCTCTGCCTGCCTCTCTGCCTACTTGTGATCTCTGTCTGTCAAATAAATAAATAAAATCTTAAAAAAAAACAAACAAACAAATTTTAAAACAAAGACCGTCACAGCATATCACTAGGGAGGGACAAAGGTTACAAAGTAGCTAGTTGAATGTAATTTCTGTGTTTTAAAAAAATGCATGTGTGACACCAACAATGGGACACAGTGACGTCACTAACATGCTGATCGGATACACTGAGGACCCAGGATCACATCCGCGGGGTTACTGCCCGAACCGCCAAGCCTGAATCTACATCGTCAGGCATCAGGCAAACTCTGAGGGGCGTTCTGCAAAATGACCGGTTGGTACTCCTCCAACATGTCAAGGTCATAAAAGAAAAAAAGAGGCAGAGGACCTGTTTTAGATGAAAGGAAGATAAAAACCCCTGGTGGCTAAATGTGATAGTGTGGATCTGGAGCAGATCCTGGAGCAGAAGGAAAAATTGCAATCAAGGACATGAGTGAGACAATTGATGCAGACTAGATAATAGGACTGTATCAACGTGAAACTTCCTGACTGTGCTGATTATAATGACTGTGTAAATTAATAACCTTGTGTTCCGGAAATACATAATGAAGTTTTTAGCAGTAAAGGGGCAACCTACTCTCAAGTTATTAATATTATGTAGAGAGAGAGATAAATGTGACTGCATGCACATCTGAGTAAAAGATATGTGTGAGTTCTTTGTATTATTCTTGTCAATTTTCTTTAACTTTGAAATTAATTCAAAAACAATAGAAAGATGTAAGCCAAAATCTTATTAGCGTGGTGGGATTGCCACTGAACCCTTTTTTCTTTTGCCTATCTACGCTTTGTTTCTTCCTTTCCTCCCTCCCTTTTTCTTTCTCTTTCCTCCCTCCCTCCATCCCTCACTTTGTCCTTCCCTCTTCCTCCCTCCCTTTCTTCTTTCCTTCCTTCCTTTCCTTTTGAAAAAGTAATATGGTAAAAGTAATTCACCCTTGTTCTTTGTTTTTTTTTTTAATAGTAATCTCTACACCTGACGTGGGACTCGAACTCACAACCCTGAGGTCAAGACATGCATGTTCCACAAACTGAGGCAGCCAGGCACCCCTAAGGTAAAACTAATTCAAATGCTATAGACAAGCCTCCAGTGTAAGTCTGCCTCCCGGCTGAGCGGACCCTTAGCTGCCCAGCACCCCCCCAGAGGTAACCACCACAATTAGGTGTTTCCTGAGTCTTCTTGCAGATGTATCCTGTCCATATACAAACGTGCATGTCTCAGTGGCCTCTTCCCACTTTCCCACCACAAATGGTGGCATTCTGTACCTTGCTGTGCTCACCATTGTGCACCTTGCTTTTCCTCAGTTAACACTGTATATCTTCATGATGCTTCTGTATGGGGACAATAGGGGGTGACCTCATAATTTTAAGGGCTGCCTAGAATTCCATTGCACTGATGTGTCACAATTCCTTGAACCAATCTCCATTGTTACGCAGTTAGTCCTTTTCCAATCTTTTATAAGCAAAAGTACAATGAATTGCACCCACTTCTTCGGCCACAATGTGTAAATAGATTATCTAGGATAATTTCCCACAAGTGGAGGTGCTCCGTGGAAGTCCACAAGCCTTCCCCATCGTGGATGCTGCTGCGGGGGGCCCGTAGGCTGCGCACGCCTAGCTCCTCACTGTCTCTGTACGCGCACACTTCGCATTTTCGGATCTCTGCCAATCAGATTTTTTAAAAAATGATATCTGGTTGAGATTTTAATTTGCATTGCTATTATTCTAAGCATAGATGAATATCTTATTACTTGCTCTTAAAGCTGTTTGCATTATTCTGTCATCTCTCCCTGCCTGTGTATGAAGGTCTACATCTTCTACTGCAGACTTAGCCTTCCTTCAGAGAAACCCACAGCATTAATCCCAGGCTGAGCCCTCTTTTGGACCCCTCTGGGAACTGAAAAGAATAGGATCTGTATCTCCTGGTGCATCTGGACCAGAGCCATCCTAATGACTTCAGTCTCCTTTCGGGTTTACTAGCTGCAAACCAAGGACGATAATTTACCATGGGAGTTGGGAACGTGACTCAGCCCAGGCCCAGGCCAGCGCCCCCGCCCCTTCTCAGCCTCCAGCTGCTAGTGCCCAGCCCAGGGCAGGCCTGTCCTGGGACTTTGCAGCACACCTCCTGCCCATCCTTGAAGAACAGAACTTCTTAGTCCCTCTGGATTTCTGTTTTCTCCCCAAGTCTTTAAAAAGCTGTGGTGGGAACAGAATGCTTCATTCAGAGGAAGCCCTGAAAGGCCCTTTTGTGCTGCATCCGGTCCAGGAACCAGCTCAGTGTCCTCTGAAGGAGAAAAGACTTGGACAAAAGCTGGCATCCTGAGAACCCGGGAGGTCAGGCCCTTGTTAATGAGCCACTGGCGTCCCTGCCTCATTAGTATGCCGACACCAGAGCTGCCGCTCCTCCAAGCGGCCCCTAGAATCACCTCCATGCAGAGGTTGATGTTGAGATGGGAATTTTTGTTTTTCTCCGTCCAACACTTGCAGGGACATCTCTACATAGGCTTTTTCTACCTCAGGACTTGGCTGAGGTGGGCCATGGCCGAGCTGTCCGTCATTATCTTGATCATACCCTTCTTGTAGGCAGAGCCCAGGGCTTGGAAACAGATAAACGGGTTCAGATCCCCACTCTGCCCCTTCCTGGCTGCATGACCTTAGCAGATGACCTCTTGAGGCTAGTGTTCTCCTTGCAAATATGGATTTATAATAGTACCCACTGTGCAGGTAATGTATTGGTGTCTTAGGACGCGGAAAATGTGCAGAAAGGGGATTTGGAGATCACAGAAGAACGGAATTAGAAGGGATTCATTTGCCAGGCTTTTCCTTTGACAAGATCAACCCAAGAAAATAACCACTGAGCTCTTAAAAAAAAAAAAAAAAAAAGACAATCAAATCCTAACATTTCATTTTGGGTTGAAATTCAGAAACTTCTTACTACCCTATTACCTTCAGGGTAAACAGTTAAAAAAATAAAATCAATCAATTAGTCCTTGCCCTTGCTCTGAGGCTCCCTTCCACCCAGCCACTGGCCCCCCTCCCCCAGGAGCAGGCTCCTATCCGCTTCCTTGCCTTGAATCTACCACTCAGCCTGGGGCTCTGTTGGGGTGAGCACAGGTCATCCTGAGATGGGCCACTTTGGCATGAAGATTATTTTGAGCTGAAAGCCATCGAGACCCTGCGGGCTCAAGAGAAGCTTTGCCCCTCCTCCAATTACCTAGAAGAATCTGAATTGGGGGTCTTTTATAGCATAAGGGTTATTACCAGAGCTAAATTTTATCTGAGTGACCCATCTGTATGGCAGGGCAGCCATCTAATTACTGAACATCTGCTTTTCTTCTTCTGGCCCCGTGAAGTGCATTCCTTTGCTCTGAAGTCCCAGGCCCCTACCCACTTCTCCCTCCATTTGCGATGACACACATGCTTCATTTTGTCTGCCTCTATTCGGAATTTCCACGTGTGTGGAATAGAAATTTGGTTTTCTATTAATCTGTCTCAACTCAACTTGATTCTTCGTCTAGCCAGAAAGACATTTGAGGGTACAGGAATTCTTTCTTCCCCCGCCCCTCCCACAGCTCCGAGGCCCTTGCCAGGGGGCCTCTCTCAGGTGTGTGAACACTTAGAGCTCCCTTACATTCTTTCTGCTGCCCCTGATCGTGGAAGTTCCTTCGACCTAGACTATCTGCCCCCATTCTCCTCTCTGCTCTGGCTAACTCTTGCTCAATGACAGATTTCAGCTGAAGCATTCATTTCTGAGGATGGAAGGTGGGCAGTGAGGGGCCTGCACCCCCAGATGAGTTATTTACTCCTATGACCCTTTCTCCAAAGGTTCTGTCTTGTCACACATGCTGCACGTGTGGTTTCTGAGTCCCTGCGGCCATGAGGCTGCATGCCTAGAGCCGGCAATGTGACTCACTGCGACTGGCAATGGGAAGGGCTGATGGCGTGAGTGTGCAAGGAAGAAAAGAGGAACAGAAAGGAGGGAAGAAAAGGACAACAGGTTGGTGGGGAGATGTGAATGTACAGAGGAGCTTTCTGGAATCCCGCTGCAGAGAGCAGCCACCCCTTCATTTCCCTTCTGGGTAAAGCCCCCCGGAGATGGGGAGAGGTTGGGACAGATACAGTGGTGGCTCTTGAAGAAACAAGCCCTTTGAAATCCCCTTCTGAACTTTGCTGGGTACTTACTCTTAGAAGCTTCAAAGTGTTTACAAACCCTAATTACCCCCACATGCTGTGGCCCCAGGCAGCCACCAAACTTGGCCTCAGTGTGTCGTTTTCAAGTTAGGAAACTGAGCCCCACAGTTAAGTTCTTGCCTGGGGCCCAAAGAGGAAATGACCCCAAAAGGCAGCTCATGTTCTCAGGAAACTACCCAATTGAGCAAGAGCTGGAAGCTGAGAGTACTTTGGGCCTCAGTTTACCTATATGAATGAGAGGACACTCCCTGCTCTACAATTCTTAAATTCTCTACTGTGGATTTACTCAGCCCAGGGGTTATAACAAGACAGCACCCAGGCCACATTTGGCCTTCAAACGTGTGATGATCTCAGTGTGTTTTTTTGGGGTTTTTTTGTTTGTTTTTGTTTTTAATAGAAGAGCTTGTAGAGAAATGGAAATTTGAGGATTCTCTCGAAAGATCTAAAGGCAGAGCAACAGTGGGCCCACAGATGCCAGCGTCACAGGTATGAGGCTAGCTGGAGCTAAATGGTGGCTCCTTCCTTTATTTACACGGGACATGTGTGTGCCAGCTTGTCGCAGACCCCAGTGCTCCCTCTTGTCTCTGACCTGGTTTCCTTCACTCGTTCACGAACCCTGCTGAACCCTCTCGGCATTTGAATCAAAGCTCTTGAAATATCTCTTCCCTCTTAGTTACTATCTCTAGCTACATTGGCCTTTCCTGGGTTTCTGGTGAAAGTCAAACTCTCCTCAGCCACAGGAACCTTGCATATGCTGTTCTGTCTACCTGGGACACCCTTCCCCCACAACTCTCAGTGGGAGGATCACCTGCTCTGTCTGAATTGGGTTTCCCTTAATATATCTAGAGTAATCTCGCATGCCACATGCCACCTTATAATTATTCATAGGTGTGCTTACTTGCTAGTACTTGCTAGTCTTCTGTCTCCCCTATTAAAATACAAACTCTTGGAGGGCAAGAACTTGCATGGTGTTATTGGTTGCTCTGTTTGCAACATGCAGCCTAGAACCTGGTGCCCCTTGGGAACTTGGTAAATATTTGTGGCAAGAATGTGTAAATGAATGCATGAGTGGGACCGTACCAGGCCCATGGGATGTCTATTCAGTGACAAGTGGCCAGTCATCACTGTTCCTGCAGGGTTGATAAGAGGATGCCATTTTCCCAGCTTTCTTGTGGCATTTATTCAGGCCCATGTTTGCAGGCACATGTGCTCCTTTTTCCAGAAGCCCTGGGATAAAAGGTGAGTGAGAACATTTCAGGATGTTTGCATTCAAGCCCGGATACATGTGTCAGGCAAGGACAGATGACTAAAGCCATTAAAGAGACAGCAAGACAACAGAGTACAAAACGAGGTTTTTCCACATGCAGAAAAAGAGGCTTGGCTTGAATTAAATCTATAAAGTCCCAGAATGGATGCAGAGAGGGAGGGATGACGGACACCCAACCTCAACCATGAGGAAAAGGGGAGTCTCCCTTGAAGTTTAAAAGAGTTTAAGGCAAAGAAAATCCACCTCCCTCAACCTACTTTATGCAAAGGACCTTCTGATGTCTTCTACCCCAAGACCTAGGATGAGCCAAGAATAAAAACAGGTTTAAGAAAGCTACATGGGCACCTTGGGGGCTCAGTCATTTAAGCGTCTGACTTCAGCTCAGGTCATGATCTCAGGGTCCTGGGATGGAGCCCCACAATGGGCTCTACACTCAGCAGGGAGTTTGTTTCTCCCTCTACCCCTCCCCCAACTTGTGTTTGCTCTCTCTCCCCCAAATAAATACGTAAAATCTTAAACACACACACACACACACACACACACACACACGAACTAAACAAACAAAAGAATCCACAAAACTCTAATAATCCTCCCATAAAAAGAATAGGCTATTACCAAAGGTAATGAGCTCCCTCTTACTGGAGGAATACAAGTGAGACCGTAGAAGCCATTTTTATGACTTTTGTACATGGGATTCCAACGTCGGATACTGCTGAGGTTTTTCACTTGGTGGTTGTGAGTAGGTGAGTACTCAGGCCCTCTGACATTGTAGGCAAATTTTTTCTGGATGAGAATTTTTTTTTTCATTATGCAAAGTGTTGGTAAGTTTCTTTAGCTTTCAGAAGAGTTTATGATTCAAAAAAGATTAAAAGTCATTGAGGGAAACTGATGAGGGCACCATTTTCCCAAACTGGCTGCACATTAGAATCAGCTGAAGAGTTAAAAAAATATGAGACCCTCTCAAACTCCCACTCCAAGCACTCTGCATCAGAATCCCCCCAAAATTGTGTTTCTGAAGGCTCTCATTGGGTGACTCTGATGACCTCAACCAAGCAGTGGTCTGAAGTCTCTTAAAAATGGTAACCAAAGGCCTCAGTGAATTTTAAGCAACTTTGCACCCCCAAAGCTTTAAAATTCCAAGACGGAGGTCACAAAACAGGGCCCCATGGGCTGCTTTGGCTCATGAGTTTGTTTTTTCAAGTGGAGAGTGAGTATTTAAAAACAATAAACAACTTTGGTCAGTAGTTAAAAATTGGGATCGTTCATACACACACACACACACACACACACACACACAATTCAGATTTCCAACATTTCCTACAAAATGCAATACATTTCTCCTATAAATCCCCTAGAAAAGAGCTGACAAATTTAAACCCTAATTCCCAAATCTCAATATTAGACTAAAGCTTACCGTGTTTGCCACAGGCCCTACCACTCCCTGCTACATACAGTCAACTTTCTTTGCTTGTAAGAGTTAACTGCCTAGTCCCTGCAGGCACTTTAGTTGGAGACCCCTATTTGAAACTTCCCCAGAAATTTACCAGCTTGAGGGATTGTTGACTCCAAGGTGTTTCCCAAAAATGAGACAGAGGCTGTCTGTTCCTGGCGGAGTTGGGAACGGAGGGGCCATTAGGTCTGCACTTTCCCCAGCCCCCTGCCTCCCACCCTGCTGACATCTAGGAGTTGTCCTTTAACTCTGTCCAACATGGACCAAGCACTTCAAAGCCACTCAAGATTCAAATTGAGTTGACACTAATCCCCTTTGGCCTCAGCCTGTTTTTCCGTGCCAGGCAGAAACTTCCCGCCTCTGCTCGCTTCCTATTAAAATTAACAAGCATTGCAGGCAGGCATCAAAGGCAGGGTTGTGTCTTTAATATTCCAGGCAGGCCCAGGCTGTGATCACAGCCCTTCCCCCGTCTTCCTCTCTTCCAGCTGCATTGGGGAAAATGGTTCAGCTGGGAGTGCCAGAATCAGAACATTGACCATCCTTGTCTGTTTGATACTGGCACCAAGGAAAATTCCAGGGCCGGCAGAACATCTTCACAGCAATTTTCTTCAAAGTGCCCTGCAAAAACTGGCCAATTACTTGTAAGAGGCAGCCTTAGAAGGTTGTGTTATTATCCCTATTTTACTAGTAGGGACATGGAGGTCAAGTGGCCTGCCCCTGGCCAGAGAGAGACTGAGAGTGAGAGAGAGTGAGATGGATAGAATCAAAGCAATGGCAGCCTCAGTGTCCATCTGAGGCTCACACAGACCTGTATCTGGTCCGGGAATTGTAGCACACCCAGGCTTTCATGCCCAGCCTGGTTTTAGTGACCATCCCTCCCGTTCTTATGCTGGGCTTCCCAGACCTGAGCTGCAGGAAGACAGAAGGTCAGTAACCCCACGGGGGCAAGCAGCTCTGTCATCAACCCCTCTACCACACAGAAAATGACTGTGGTGGCTAATTATTCTCCTATACAACCCCCAATCTCTTGTCTTTTGTTTTTTTTCTCCCCCCCCATAACATTAATTGGGGATGATCTGATTATCTTCAGAGAACCACGTATTTATCCTGGAGTGATTCACAGATTGAATAACTAGTACACTATGGTCCCGACTTATCAGCGGAACCCGGACAGGTGGGAAGGGGCTGGGTGGTTGCAGGTTTGGTCCCTCCCAGCCTGAGACACCTGTTCAGACAGAAGTCCACAGACACCACCACCCCCGCCAAGATCGTGGAACCAGAGGAAGCACTGGAGGTCTAGCGAGAGGTCGGCCACTGTAGGCAGAGCTCACTACAGGGGCTGTAGGTCCTGAGCTGCTCTATGCCCATCCGCATATTTGGAGGAAAAGCACAGCCAAAAAGGGCCTGCAGACAATGAACAATTAGTGAAGTATCTCGAAAAAGTGGTTTTGATCCCAATGCTTTAAATACGAACTGCTTTTCTGTGACTTTGGCTGAGGGAATCGCCCCTCCAGAAATCACAGTGTCAGGCATCTTCCCAACAGCTGTCTCTTTAGCAGCCCCCAGAACAGAGCGAGGAGGGGCCTGAGCAGAGACCTAGCTGTGGCCACCTCCTCGGTGTTTTGGGGAAACTGAGGCCCCCGGCAGAGAAGTAAACTTGTGAGTGAGTGACACCAGGGAGTGAATTTAGAGGACTCAGTTGCCCTGAGTCCCAGGCCAGTGGTCTTGCCTTAGAAGAGAGAAGAAGATACAAGAGAAAAAGTGAGATGTGTGAAGGTAGAGGGGAATGAGAGAGGACATGAAGGGGAAGGAATGCAGAGTGAGTAAGAGAAGACGGGGAGGGGAGAGGTGGCTTCAGGACAGACTCTCTGCTTTTTTGCACCACCTGGGCACATGGTTCTGTGATGCCTGCCGATGGTCTTTCCCCTGGGCATCTTGGCTCCCCAATTATACCATAAAACCTTCTTTGTACCCCTGGGTGAGGCATGGGGCACCATGTGGGGCCCTAAGTGGTTGCTTCATCTGAGAGGTGGTTCTGGGAATGGGCACACTTGATAGTCTGTATAGGAGGTTTCCGAAGCCTGGGGAGGTTTGTTTCCTCGATGCATCACCTCACCCAGCTGATCTGCACCTGGGGGTGAGGTTGGGGGTGGATGATAGGCGAGGCACGCCCCCACTCAGAGCCTCAGGCTCCCTATCTGTAGACGGGCTTGGGATTGAGAGGGTGTTTAGACCACATTATTGCCCTTAACAGCCCTGGTGTTCTAGAATTATGCTAATTCCAGTTCTTCTGTCTTCTGCTTCTCTCTTTCTTCAGGCATTCCTGTGAGGCATTACAGGGCAAATCCAGAACCCCTTCCTATAAATACATTTCAACTGGGAGGAAGGGTTTCTAAACAAAGGGGATAAAATGCAGAAGCCTAAAACCAATTTTGCCTACTTGACCATTCCCCCAGGGGCTGAGTGACTGCTTGTAGAGAACTTGAAGGCTGAGGATATGCTTTGGGTGGCCCCTCCACTCCCCACCCAACCCTGAGTGGCCTTCCTAGGGACATACCTGGGTGTTCATATTCTTCATCCCCAAGGTCACTTTGAGCCTTCTGAACGGGGAAATCATTAAAAACCAGTAATGTGGGGATGCCTGAGTGGCTCAGTCATTAAGCATCTGCCTTTGGCTCAAGGCATGATCCCAGGATCCTGGGATCGAGTTCCATATCAGGCTCCTTGCTCAGCAGGGAGTCTGCTTCTCCCTCTGCCTGCCGCTCCCCCTGCTTGTGTGCTCTCTCTCTCCCTAACAAATAAAAAAATTAAAAATCTTAAAACAAGCCAGTAACCTGGGAAGACAGAGGCAGGCCATGTGGCCAAGAAAGTGATATAAACTGGTCCCAAAGTCAGATCCGTTAGTGTGCTGCTCCACTGAGCTCTCATGGAATGCAGTGTGTCAGCAAGAATCCTGGACCACAGAGAGGGGCCCCAAATAGCCAAAAATCTTATGATAGTATGCTCAGCCTCAGCTCAGTAGCAATTAGGAAAGTGTAAATCAGTAACCAGGGAAATGCCATTTTATATCTGTCAGGCTGATGAAAATTAAGTCCGAAAATACCAAGTGTTAACAAGGACATGGACAAGGACACTCAGGGAGGACATTGGTCACAGGACTGTAAACTTTTGGTGAGCAATTTGGGAATATCTAGGAAGATAACATAAGCACATGACCTTCCATCCAGCAAGTCTGCTTCCAGCTTTACTCCCCAGAGAAACTGTAGCACATGTCACACAAGAAACCACATGTGTGTGGCAATCCATTGCAACAACGTTTATAATAATGGAAAAGGGGAAACACTGAAATGGTCATCAGCAGGGAAAAGGATTGAACTGTGAAGTAGTCTTATAAATAGAATACTATGGGGTCGCCTGGGTGGCTCAGTGGGTTAAGCCTCTGCCTTTGGCTCAGGTCATGCATGATCTGAGGGTCCTGGGATTGAGCCTTGCATTGGGATCTCTGCTCAGCAGGGAACCTGCTTCCCCCTTTCTCTCTGCCTGCCTCTGCCTACTTGTGATCTCTATCTGTCAAATAAAATCTTTAAAAATAAATAAATAAATAAATAAATAAATAGAATGCTATGAAGCAGTTAAAATCATAAATTTCAAAATACTGGACAAAAAAAAGCAACCAAAAAAAAGGTTGTAAAAGGCTCCATGAGGAATGATGCCATTTTATGTGAGGTTTACAAACTTGTAAAACAAGACCATGTAATTTTTACAGGTACATATATGTGTAGTAAAAGTAGAAAAACATGCGTGGGCATGGTAAACACTTCAAGAAATTAGTTCCTGGGTTTGGTGGTGGGGTCAGAACAAGATATGGGAAGTTTACGTGGGAGGTTTCCACTCTTTTTGTTTTGTTCTTTAAGTCTTTGAAATGAATAGGACTTATTGTTAATATTTGCTAACTGAAAGTTTCCGTATCCGATTTTCAATTCTTATCTGTTTTTCAGATCATCCAGAATATAAATAATAATTGTATAAAACGAGAGAAAACAAGGAAGGGCATTGGGCTAGAGTTCCCATTCAGATTCCAGATCTACAAGCACCCATCATTCCCTTGGGCAAGTCAGGTAGCCTTGAAGGCAAGGCCTGTGTGACGGTGTTCCCACTGGTTCTAGTGGCAGCACTGTCCCCACCCCAGATCCAGTTATTATGTGAGAGGAGGTGGATGAGATGAACAAGGCAAAATGGAGTTTAAAAAGAGCAGCTGCCCCATTTTTTTTTAAAGATTTTATTTATTTATTTGAGAGAAAAAGAGCATAAGCAGAAGAAGAGAGACAGACAAGCAGACTCCCCACTGAATGAGAGCCTGACACAGGGCTCTATCCCAGAACCCTGGGATCGTGAACTGAGCCAAAGGCAGATGCTTAACTGACTGAGCCACCCAGGCGCCCCTGTTCCATTTAAATACAGGAGAGGAGAGATGAGAACATCCCGTCTGCACCAGCCCCTGCGGTACGCCTCCATGAACGCCCAGGGCTGTGAACATGCACCGGGTAAAAACTCCCACATTTCACGAGGAGCTCAGAGCTTACCTGAACTGGGAGAAATAAAGGGCTCGAGACCAGAGTAAGACAAGTGAGGCACCCAGGGCACAAAATCTAAGGAGCTCCTCACTCTCAGGGTCATTCAAGCACCATCCCACACGTGCGTGCCCTACATCCCTCTCGCCTTCTCTTTTTCCGATAGCTATTGGCATACTTATCGCCCCTGCTGGCAAGCAGGCTTCTGATGACCAGGCCCCGTGTCTGACTCACTTACCCCATCCAGAGGGCTAACCTGAGGCCTAGTGCACAGTGGGCCCTGAATGTTTGCTGAATGATTGATGGAAGGGAGGGAGGGAGGGCAAGGACAAAGGAAGGATGGATGGACAGATGTGAGCCTCTTGCCCCATCTCCAAAGCCCTTTTCTGGGTTGCCAGCCAACCCGGGCCAGCAGCTTTGCTGCTGGGGGCAATGAGTATGGGTAATTGTTGGCTTTGGCCTTACTCATCCTTCCTTTAGGGCCGTGTGCAAAGCAGAGGGTTTCACTTGCCCAGTGGGTACTGAATTACAGCCCTGTAGCTGGAGTCCTATGTAATTAAGCAGCAGCCACAAACTCCAGAGAGTCTGTGAAGTCTGCTGAGCACACAGGTGATTGGGCATCGAGCAAGGTGGCGCTTAATTAGACTTGGCCTGATTTTTACGATCCACAGAACTGAGATCCAGGTCCTCTGAGGCTGGTCATGCACTGGTTAAGGGGTTCTTTACCCGGGCTCCATAAATGGGAGTGGGGGCCTGGAAAACAGAATTCTCTGTGTGTGTGTGTGTGTGTGTGTGTGTGTGTATTTTGATTGGAGGGAAGAGGCTTTCTTGGAGCTATCCTGAGACAGAAGTGCCCCAGAATCCCTGGCAGGTGCAGCTTTCTCTGTCTGTCTGTCTGTCTCTCTTACACACACAGTTACCCATGGTCACCTTAGCTGTTGGAACAAATGTCTAGAAAAATATATTTAAAGGAAATGTGTAAAAATAAAAAAGGAAATGTGAAGAACCTTAGAGTTTATCAAAATCTGCAGAACCTCTTCCTAATGATAAGATCTTCAGAATTTGGATCACAGAGGAGGAGGCATCTCGTTAGCCCAGCAGGGGAGGAGTAATAATGCATGGGGAAGGAGGGCGCTGCACCTGCTCCTCTCAACCAGCCTCCTACCCCAAAGCCCAGCCCATCAGGGTTTGGGGCTCTGTCACCCCTCTGTGCCATGCTTTTTTCCAGGCTAGGCCATGGAACAGATTTGTGACAAAGATATTTGCCCTTAACGTTCTTTACAGCTTCCAACCGCTCCTTTGACTTTTCTATGCTCGCATCTCCTGTCCTGCTCCTTCCACTTATTATCATCTCCCTTCTAAAGATGACAAACTGATGTTTGGAAAGGTCACATGCCTTGCCGAAGCACTGAGGGCAAATTCCAGGTATATCTGATTCCATATCAAGCCGTCTATGAACATAGCACCGCAAACACAAAATCTTAATAATAGCTACCATTCCTTGAGCACTTGTATGTTAAATGTCTGCTCCATGAGGAGACCCAGTGACCCCCATTTTATAATTGGGGTTCACAGAGATAAGGGAGATAGAAGAGTCAGAAGGCTAACCATGTGCAAAGGACCGCTGCCTATAATATTTGCTGTGCTCTCTCTTGCTAGAGTGTGAAAGGCTGCTGAGAAGCCTATGATCAAGTATGAGGACAACCAGACCATGGCTCACCATCTGGAGGATAATGGCCGATGAAGCTGGGAGGCAGGGACAAGCAAACTATACCTCTGTGAGGTACCATTACACTTCTTCACACTTACCAGATGGGTAAACATTTAGAAGTCTGAATATAGGAAGCACTGGAGGAGGAAATGGGGAAATGGGAACTCTCAGAAATTTCTTGAGGGAAATTAATATAAATTAGTATAAGATCTTGGGAGAGTGATTGCCCCACCACCACCTAGCCATCCCTCCAGGGATGAGTGAGTTTTGCATACTGGTGCACATGACATGAATGGGGACCTTCCCTGCAGTATTTCTGTAATAGAGAAAACATGCTACAAGGGTCTAGGGAAGGGAAGATGTAAGGGGGCCAGTTAGGAAACGAGCTGAATCTTCCCGGGGGATGATGATGGCCCAAACCAGGTGGCAGGGGTGGAGGTAGACAAGACTGAGAGGGGAGCTGGTTGGAGGTGAGGCGGGGAGCAGCAGCTCAGTTGGGGATGGGGTTTGAGATGCTGTTCCACATCCACATGCAGATGTTGGATAACAGCTGGAAATATGGGGCTGGAGTTCAAAAGAGAGGCCAGGGCTAGAGATATAAACTGGGAGTCACCAGCACACAGACAGTGTTTAAAGCCGTAAGCCTGTTAATTTTTTATTTCTTATAAATAAAAGAGCTGAAGCAAATACGACCATGTTGACATCTGTTAATTCTGGGTGGTAGATATGATGGTGGTTATAATACCCTTCTTTGTACTTTTTAGTAGGTTTGAACTCTTTAATAATAAAGTTAATTAATAAATAGTTTATAAGGCCACAAGGCTCCAAACAGCTGACCAGTTCTGTGAGAAGTGCCTCGGAACTAAAGCGTGGGTACTAGTAACGAATTGAGGAATCAAGTTCAGGTCCTCCGCTGCCAGGAACCTAAGTGCAATGACTAGAGGTTGACCCTCTTTCCCCATTTGAACAACAAAAGCTGGCCCACAATTTCTCAGGGTTCTTTTGGGGATAAACATCCAGGATTCAAGCTGGTGCCCCATGGGGTCCCTGATGGCCCGGATGGTATCCACCCACCTCTCATGCCTAGTCCTGCAGATAAGGCCAGAAATACCCCATGGGGGCTCTGTAGGTAGAGCCCATAGAAATAGAGCCCAGAAATACCCCATAGGGCGCTCTGCCTCCAAACAGATGAAAACTGTACCAAGGGGAGTCAGAAAGGACAGGACCTCACAGTCCCCAGCCCTCGAGAACACAAAAGGAATTAGGCTGAGCTTAAAGGCAGGGAACTTCAGTGACAGAGTAGAGACTTTTAGTGATGATATTTGAAAAGTGGTTTTTTTAGGATTTTATTTATTTATTTATTTATTTATCTGGGAGAGAGCGCAGGGGTGGGGAAGGACAAAGAGAGAGAAGGAAAGAACCCTCAAGCAGACTCCCCACTGAGCGCGAGGCCCAGTGCGGGATCTCACAGCCCCGAGACCATGACCTGAGCTACAACTAGGAGTCAGATGCTTAACTGACTGAGCCACCCAGGTGGCCCACCATATTTGGAAAGTCTGCATGCGTCCCCCTCAGAACCCCAAGACAGATGGCAGAATAGTCCGTGAGCCTGAAACATACAAACGGGTGGGTGGCTGAACCCGTCTGCTGGGTGTTAACAGTATTACTATTGCTAATAAGTGCGTATTACTACTACGCATTCTCCTGCCTAACCCTCACAAGGACAGTGCCATAGGGTTATCGTGTTCATTAGCTCGACGAGAGTGCTGCAGGCTCAGAGAGGTCAAGCCTCTTGGCCCACATCACACAGCAAAGAAGGAGCCGAGTCTGGCCGCAGAACTCTGAATCTCAAGCTCTTCACAGCTCTTGCTGAGCCGTAGGTTCCTCTCCATCTCCTCCATGAGAGCCAGGGAAGACAGCTGAGATGTAACTCTGGGAACTAAGCCATTTATTCCTCATCGGCCCATAACTGGGCGGCAGCACTCCGTGAGTCTGGCCACGGGGATACTGAGATGAGGAAGTGCGGCCTTTGTCCTTGTGAAGTGTGTCGTCCGGAAAGAGAGATCAGTATCTAAACCAGCATAACAAAACTGATGGCTCCAGGCTGCTCCGGGCTGGCTGGGGGCACGTATGTCCAGAGGCTCCCTGTGTGGGAAAAGATGGTGATCCCAGGAGCAAAACACGGACCAGGGTGTGGAGTCCCGGCGCAGGGTTTTTCTCTGACCTCAGCACCTGGCCCAACCTTCATTCCTGAGCCGTGGGTGCCAGAAACTTTCTGGCAAAAAAATGCTGGGCTCAGGAACATGGGGCCTTAAGCTTTTACCCTGATGGGAAGGGGAGACTATGGAAACCCTGTCATTTCGTGTGTTGTAAGTCCAGGGGTATTAGCTGCTTCTTGGGAACAACCTGTTTCATTGTTCTGTAAAAAAACCCTCGACGTAGGCACGAAGGTGAGGCCATACCTGGAGGAGATACTTAGGGCTGCGGCTCAAAGGAGCTCCCGCTACCGTGTGATGAGGGGAGAGGGGCTGCAGCCTGCATAGCTTTCCTGCAGAGAAGTTCTTACCTCGGGACCCCTTGGGTGCGGTGCGAGGGTGGGAGTCTGGGTTCACCAATGAGATTTAAGAGATGCACAGAACCTCTGAACCTGTGGGGGGAAATGTTGTGGTTTGGGGCTTTTTTTTCTGGGTAAAGGATCAAGAGCTTCCATCAGATTTTCATAGGACTCCTTGAAAACCCCAAGAAAGCGAAGGATCACTTCTTTCAAGATTAAATAATACTTCTTTGAAATATTCATTTTCTTCTTTTTTTTTTAAAGATTTTATTTTTTTGTTTGACACAGAGAGAGAGCAGCAGAGGAAGCGAGAAGCAGTCTTCCCGCTAAGCAGGGAGCCCGATGCAGGACTCCATCCCAGGATCCCGGGATCATGACCTGAGCGGAAGGCAGAGGCCTAATAGACTGAGCCCCCCAGGCGTCCCTGAAATACTAATTTTCTAAGCGCGGATTTAAGCTCTGCCTGCAGACATCGCATGTTTTCAGGGTGATGCATGTATTTTTGTTTTTATGCTCCATGCCAAAATCTGGAGCTGAGACCCAGAAGACAGGCAAAAGGGACCTGTGGGTGTGCTTCCCCAGGCACTGGAAGGACTGTGTAACCAGGACAGGACAGCCTGGGGCAGAGTTCAACATGAACTTGACTGCCTGAAGCTACACAGAATCGTTTCAATCTACGCAGCGCAGAACCTGGGAAATAGCTTCATGCTACCTACGGGATTGAATTTTGAGATTATCATTCAGTTGGGGCCTTAAGCAACATCACGGAGTCAATCATGTGAGGAAGAAGCCATTCCTGACTCAGAGAGGAAAGAGGGAGGAGAGTTGGTTTGGATGAAGGTGAAGGAAAATCCCTTCCTTGCTCTGGGCTCACAGGTTAGGCTAGACCCTGTAAGGCATTGATATCTGCTGCAGGGGACACGTGCAGGAGGTGGGGGGAGGCTGGTCCTGCCAAGACATGGGCTGGGAATGCGGGCCCAGGAAGACGAAACCAGCCTCTGAACTCTGAGAGCAGTCCTACCCAGGCAGGGGTTTCCTGGCCTGAGATGTCCTCCTGACCTTCTCAACAAACTGTAAGCTCTGGTGTTACTCACCCTTGGCTCCCCAGTGCCCAGCACAGTGCTGGCCCTCAGAAGAAGGTGAATGAATGGAATCTGCCTGGATCCCCTAGAAGGCTATGAACTCCTTGCAGGCCGGGCCCATTTCTACATCAATACAAGACTACCCCCTACCTACCCTCCCTGTGCCTTGCTGATATCCAATGGGGCTGAATGCCTTTGTCCTCTCTGGAACTTCTTAGCTCAAACCCATGGTTTCAGCAATCCTTCTACACAATGGATGATGGAGACCCCATAAATGATGGAGACCCCAGCAATTTACAAGTAGGAGGAACTGTCGCCATTGGTCTGGCCATGCCCCATCTTTTTAGCCTTTCTGAAGGGTGACAGTATTTTTCAGGAGAGGTCCTCAGTACCCACAGGCAGTAGCCTCATGCATTTATTTGTCCACTTATCACTCACTCCCTTGCTCATGTGTTCACTCCCATGCTCACTCCCATCTTCAGTCATCTGACTCTTCATCTCATTCGTTCATTTCCTAAACGTTGTGCAGACCACTTCAGAATCGAGAAGCTTCAGACACAGGTCTTGCCTCCCAGAGCTCTGAGATTGGGACACGGGGCACGAGACCCATGAACACACTCACACAGTGGAGTAAAAAGTAGTAAATGGCATGAGAAATATACAGACGAGTCACAGAGGGGTCCCAGAAGGAAAGGTTTCTTCTAGGTGAGAAAGGGAGAGATCAGATGCAGCTTCCTGGAGCAAGGGTCAGCAGCCACAGCTCCAGAGTCTCTCCATGGAGACGGGGTGAGGGTGGCAGAATCTGGGGACAGCTGGGGACAGCTTGAAGCTGCATCATCAGAAGGGCCCGTTCCGTAAGACTGAAGATCAGTCAGCTGCCTGATCATGATGAGATCGGGGACTTCATTCACCCCCCAAAGTACCCCCTTGCTTCTCCCACTCAAGTAATGGCATCTGATTCATGCCTTGGTAAATGAGGAGGATTTATTTGGACTCAGGGTGGAAGGGAAAGGATGAACACCTGACAGGAGCAAAGGCCTGGAGGTGGAAAAGTTCAAGGCCAAGTACAGAGAAACCGGATTCCTTAGGTTTTGGTGGAGGGGGTAGAAGGGAGGAGTGGACAGTGAACATGGAGAGCTAAATTGAACCTGGAATGCAAGACTATGGTGTCTGGGCTTCAGTCAGCAGAGGGTGAGAGCCACTGAAGGTTTTGAGCAAGAGAATAACATGGCCAGTGTTATTTGGGGGCTAGATCTCTGGGGCGGAGTGGAGAACAAAGAGGAGAAGGCAGGCCACAGGGGGCTGATTCCAGAGCCCTCCTAATGTTTGTGGCCAGGGGTGGGAGGGTGTGTGTGTGTGTGTCAGAGCAATAGTGTAAATGGAGGTTCCCATGTCAATGGCTAAAATACCTAAAAGTTATAAATCAAATGAACAAATAAAATACTTTCTATCCCACTACCCCTCCAAAGAGAGCTTCATAGCAAACTGAAGGGCCAGGTTCAATGTTTAATTCTCAAGTCTTCACACAGGATGGTGCCCAGAGATCCGCCCCATGGCCCCAACCCCCAATCTGGGGCCCATGTCCAGTCTTTTTCCATCCCTACCTCCTTCCCTCACTGCACGAGACCCCACCTACGCCCATAGGCACCCAGCCCACACATCCAAACTCTGTTCATACCCCCAGCACACGGCTACCTCCAGCCAGCCTTCAGGCCTAGAGGGACACACACTGCCTGCCCATCTGCCCTTTGGAGCCTAGGGCAGAGGTCCAAGCAAAACCTTGAAAGCAGGTTGGCTTGGGATGAGAGAAAATTCCAGAATTCAGCATGTTACATGTGTGGTCTAGAAGGAGAGGTTGCACACTCCCATTGGGCACGTGCCCCTGACTTCTGGCCTTCTCACTCAGGGGGTCTGGGGGACATGCCAAGATAAAGCCCGAGTGGGGCATTCTAAAGCCCACGACTCCAGATAGGGGCCCCCTTTTGCCCACGGTAAGGGCTTTCATGACCAGGGGAGACAAAAATGAGGCCCTGTGAGCCAGGCCCTGTGAAGGAAGGAGGGAGCAGAAATGGCAGATTGCAGAGGACTTGGAGACCAAACAGGTGTAGCTGCCAATCCGAGCACTGTGAGTGCCACTGGAGCCTGAACCTGGCTCCTTGACACCTTGGCACGTGGGTAGATGGCGGGTGCAGCCACCTGCACCCCTTGTGAGAAGCATTTGTATGACTGTACTGCTCGTCCTCTCCTCTGCCCTCCTTCTCCCGCTCTCTCCAACCCCCAGCCTGCAGCGTCTGGCTGGGCCGTGTGCAGGGCGTCTGGCCCCAGGGACAGGTGGGGTGCGCCCAAGTGCACACCTACACAGCTATAAATAGGGAGCCTCTGGCAGCTTCTCACCCAGCTTCTCTTCCCCAGCTGTCACAGCACTGAAGCCTCTTGGACGCCTGGACCATGGACCCCGGGGAATGCACCTGCATGTCTGGTGAGTAAGGATGCCCAGTCTGGGGTCCTGGAACCTTGCACCAGCTTCCAATATGGAGCCCACAGGACTCTGATAAATATTTCTCTTCCTCCAATTAGGAGCTGCCCATGGGGTTTGTCTCGGACCGGCGACCTCTGGTGTGGTGCCCACTCTGTTGCCTACCAGGCTGATTTGCTAGAATTGAGACCTTGGCTCAGGGGGCACATAGTGTCAGGCCCCTAGGGGCAGCCACCAGAGTCAAGGGCCTGGCAATCTGGTTTGGGTCCCTTGATGCCATTCACACCTGACATTTCATATTCCTGAGCCCCGTATCCTCCTCTGAAAACTAGGGTCACTCCTCCCCAGCTGCCCACCTCCCAGGGCTGCTAAGAAAGTGCTAAAATCACAAGGCACTTGCAGAGGTCAGGGGAGTCATGGAAGTTTTATGTGGACTCCCGAGTCTCCAAATCCCCTTAATTCCGTGGAAGCACATAGCACGGGAGGAGAGAGGTCAAAGTTTGGAGGCATCTTGGGCTTTGGAAATGGCATCAAGAATTCTCATTAAGCCTCTCTGGTCCTTAGCAGGACATGTCTATATCCCAAACTTGCCAAAGAGACAGAAACTTCTAGCATTTGACGCTCAAACGTTGACGCTCCAAATGATAGGTGGAATGATTTTTTTTTTAAGTGCAGATGGTTTTTATATGAAAAACAGTTGCAGCTCTCGCTTTAAGGTTATTTGTGTCCCTGGTCTTTCTCCTGCCCATTCAGGGTTTCTGTCTTGCCTGATGCCTTGAAAAGGTAAAGAGGGTATACAAGCCTTCCACAGTCCTTGGGGGACCTCATGCTTGGTGACTTGGCCTGGTTTAGTGGTTCTCAAACCTGATCATACCTCAGAATCATCTGGATTGCTTTTTAAAATATGATTCCCTTTCTCCACCCAGACTTATGAATCAGGATATCAAGGGTCAATTTCATGAATCTGCATCTTAGCAAGTATCCCAGCTGAGAGGCCCAATGCAGCCACCCCAGTTTCCATCCAGGGACTGTGGCTGGGAACCATCCAAGGGCCCATGCCCCGGGGGCGATGTTCAGGGGACATCTCCATCCTCTTGTCCAGCCACTCCCCAAAGACAGGCCAGAAACCCTGGCACCATGACAGATTGCTGCACACCTTGCGTCCCCCTTTGACCTCAGTCCTCGCGCTTAGGGCTCTGTTCTCTCTTCTAGGAGGAATCTGCATCTGCGGAGACAATTGCAAATGTACAACTTGCAACTGTAAAACATGCCGAAAAAGTGAGTTATGCTGACCCGGGGCACCGCTGGCTGGAAGCTAGGAAAGTCTGTTCCCTCCCTTCCCGACCCTGCAGCCATGGTGGGATTAAGCGGGTTCTGGAGGGCTGGACCCGTTTGGGAGGGATCTGAAATGACAGCTGAGCTGAGGCCTGGGGCTAAGCTCCTAAGGGGAGGACAGCCTCACCTGGGGGTGAGGGCGTCTGAGGAGTTGCGGGTGTTCGAGGAGGAAGAGGGCTTCGGGGAGATCCTGCTGTGCCCAGTGCTAAAAGGGATGAAGCACTGGCTGGGAGTCACAAGCTCTGGGTTTTATTTTTAGATCTGCCACTGACCTATGATCTTGAGCAAGCCCCTTCCCCTCTCTGGGCAGCTGGTAAACTCCTGATGACCCTGGAGATCCCTCCTGGTTCTGACATCCCACAGCTTGCTGCCCTGGGGTTTTCTGCTAATGTGGATTGAAGCCTGTGGCCTGCTCTGCCCTTCCTACTTTCTCTTAAGTGGTGGGAGAGGACGCGGAAAAAGTTGACCCCAAACTGACCTGTCCCATCTCCTGACCCTTCCAGGCTGCTGTCCTTGCTGCCCCCCGGGCTGTGCCAAGTGTGCCCGGGGCTGCATCTGCAAAGGGGGCTCGGATAAGTGCAGCTGCTGCCCCTGAAATCCATCTGTTGTGCTGGGGGCCAAGGCCTGGGAGGCATCTGTACAGTGCCTTAGTCGAGAAGTTGGAATTATTGTACTATAGGTTATGCTTTTTATATATTTGCTCAGATGCGGTGTTGGTAAGCTTCATGTAAAGTGCTGTAAAAATAAAGGTCTCACTCATGGTTGTCTGGTGGCTCAGAGCACTGTTTTCCCCTAATCCAGCAGGACCAAGAAGGGCTGACACCATTGCATACGGTAAGCGCCAGCCTGGACCCCTTCGGCAGGTGCCTGCTAACCCCAGGATCCCGCAGCTCTGCCTGAGGGGGCTTTCTCCTGCCGTGTGATCTGGCTTGGTGTGTGCACAGAGCAGCCCAGGAGTACTGGGGAGTCAGTGCCCCTGGGAACAGCCCTTAGCTGATGACAAACGAGAGTTGGCAGATAGATACCCCCCAGCATCTCTACCCTTACGGTGGGACAAATCTGAAGCAGGTTCCACACCATGCCCCAAGAAGTCCCCAGCGGTGTAGCACTCCAGTAGCCCACAGCTATACCCCACTCATTAACCTACCCCATACTGGCTCCCTTCCCTCCCTACCTCACTTGTGTCCATTCTCCTACCAGTGTTTCCTGGGATTCCCCACCAACGAAACTCCTTGTACAGGGTCTGCTTTGGGACTAACTGAATCTTAGCCAGGCTCTCCTGGCATAATGTTGGCCCAGAATTCCTTGCTGTGTTAAGAGCGCTATTTAAGGGACTTTCACGCCGAATCACCCATGAACTCCTAGTGCAGGATATCTGAGTGGATCTAAAGAAAATCCCCAAAGCCAAGACATCAAGGGCATTCGCTCCCTGGTCTGGTTATTTGGGCCCACTTTGGATGGGGTTGATGGAACAGACAGGGGCCGGGAGAAGGTGATGCTGCTCACTGAGGTTCTTGCTGTTCCCAGAAGTCAATGTAAAGAGAGTCTGAGGTCTCTGCTGTGCCCCTCCCGCACCCCCCCCCCCACCTCAGATTGCTGACACACATATCAGCTTCCACCTGCTCTGGTACAAGTCCAGCCAAGCTTGATGCCTGTCGGTGTGGCCATCGTGCCTAACACAGCCCTTACAGTGCACCAGCCACTGTGCTGAGCCTTCTGCACACACACTCTCATTTACTCCCCAGGGTAGCCCTGCAACAGGCTGGATTGTATGGAGGAATCCTGGATTTTTTTTTTTAAATCATTTATTTTTAAATAGGTCTACATGCACAATGTACAAAACACAAAAGATCCAAAGGGTATAAGTCTCCTCCCCACCTTAGTGCCTCAGTCCCTCCTTCTGAAGACAATGACAATAAGCACTTACTTGTGTAACACTCCAGGGGTATTTCCTGCCTGTACAATCACAGATGACATGCTGCCACACACACACACACACACACGCACGCACGCACGCGCGGCAGTGTATTATATACCTGGGGAAACTTGGTGTTTTCCCTTATAGAGTTAACTCTCTACCAAGTCCTTTTTTCCACTTAAGAGAGAAGAGTAAATAGAGGAAAAACTAAGAAGATTGAACCATAAAGAAATAGGGTGACAAAACAAGAATTAGTGGATGAAACACCATGAGAAACAAAGAGGAAACTTCACGCATCTCTCCCATGGCAGAGCTGCCGCTAAGCCGACCTAGCCCTGCCAGGGACCATGCAGAGCACGGGCCATAAGCATCTATAAGAAACACAGCAATGAGCCTTCCTCTCCCTAAAAATGCACATATTAACTACCCTCACTCAATTTTACATGCGGTCTTAGGGAACCCCTGAACCCACTGAGCCATCTCTGGATCCCCCAGGAGATCTGGGTTAGGAATCTATGGTCCATGCATGCTATCCGTTATTTAAAAGAATAAAGTGGTCTAAGAATAGATGAAAATATTAAGCACCTACCACCCGCAAGGCACTGGGCCCAATATCTCCCCTGCATTATTTTCATTTTGATCATCACAACACAACCTCACGAGATCAATACTGTTATCAATTCCATTTTCCCCAGAGAAGGAAACCAAGGCTCACAGAAGTTATGTGACTTGCCCAAGGCTGCACAGCCAGTTTATGGAATTGAGATTCGAATCCGGATTTACAGACTCCAAAGGCGCGCAACTGAGAGCAAGTGGAGATGCAGAAACAACTTTGTAGAAGGAGTGAGGCAAAGGCTGCCGTCCCTGGAGGCTGGCGTTGAGGAGGGGGAGCCTGGGTCCACTCTGCCCCACACCACCACCCCCAGCACAGCGTGGATAACTCAAGCTCTGGGGTAGTGTTCATTCATGCTGTCAAGGGCCCAAAAGCCGGGCCCCTCGGAGGCTGGGAGCAGCTGTCAACTTCACCAGCCAATGTCAAGTTGGCCACCAGAGACTATCAGGCTTTTGTTTGCTTGCATTTAGAATTGCCTTCCCCTCCTTGCTATTTGTGGAGCGATCTAGTATGTATTGGCTGCTTTCCTGATCTTTTGTACAACTGTCATCCCGGGATCTCTTTTCATTATTCTCCTAGGCTAGACCCATTGTTTCTTGGCTCCACCGTCATCCTCTATCTTGGGCTCCTTTCTATTTTGCTGGAGTATAATCTCAATCAATTTTTTTTTTTAACCAAAAGAATGAATTCAGAGGAGTTTGGGATTCCCTCACTATCAGAAAACACTTTTTTCTCTCATGCCTGTTTGATAGTCTGGCTGGATATCAAATTTTTTAAGTTCAATATAATTTTTCTTAGGCCTTTTGAAGGCATTGCTCTGTTGTCTTCCAATGTTTGCCACTGCTGCTACAAATACCAATATGACGTGCCCTTTATTTTTCGCTGGGCGCTTTTGAGAAATTTCTCAGGCTTTTTGCAATCCTCTTACTAATCTTTTAAATTTTGGTCAATCAGGGGCACCTGGGTGGCTCAGTGGGTTAAGCCTCTGCCTTCGGCTCAGGTCATGATCCCAGGGTCCTGGGATCAAGCCCCGCATCGGGCTCTCCACTCAGTGGGGAGCCTGCTTCTCCCTCTCTCTCTGCCTGCCTCTCTGCCTGCTTGTGATCTCTGCCTGTCAAATAAATAAATTTTTAAAATCTTAAAAAAAAATTTTGGTCAATCATATTTTAATAGATTAAGAGCTTCTTCTGTAAACATTTATCATAATACCTTATTTATTTGTTTAAGTCCTTTCCTGAATCTCTCCAATGCATGAAAAGTTTTTTTAAAATGTTTGTTGTTGGGGCGCCTGGGTGGCTCAGTGGGTTAAAGCCTCTGCCTTCGGCTCAGGTCATGATCCCAGGGTCCTGGGATCGAGCCCCGCATCGGGCTCTCTGCTCAGCGGGGAGCCTGCTTCCTCCTCTCTCTCTGCCTGTCTCTCTACCTACTTGTGATCTCTATCTGTCAAATGAATAAATTAAAAAAATCTTTAAAAAAAATAATAATATGTTTGTTGTTAAGTTTCCTCTTTCTCGAACAATTTCTGCTTCTCTGAGCTGCAAGCAGGATGTGTGGGTGTCAGTGAGGTTTGCTGACTGGCAGGCTTGGTTCTAGCACGCCCAGGTGGGAAGCTGGTAGGCAGGTATGGCCCACCGCTCAGTGCCAAAACCTAAAAGGCCCTCCTCTGACCCTTTTCCATGGGCCGCGGCCCCTCCTAGACTGGTTACTCCATTTTTCAGAGACATCTTGTAGGCTCAGCCTATGGGGAATTGGTGGAGTTTTACAAGGAGGGGGAAAGAGGCCAACCTGATTATCACGTGGCAGGCTATAGCCACATCTTCCCTCAGTCCCCATCCTGGTTTCTGTGACCACTTCCTCTTCCACTCTCCCAGCCTGACCCCCTCAACCACCCCAAAACAAAATAACACAGAACCCCCATAGACTTCTCTACTTTTTTATCTGAGTTGTGGCTTCCTCTCCACCCATTTACTCATCAATGGGATTTGACCGATTCCAGTATTCCAGAAAAATTTTGTAACCTCTGATTCACTGATGTGCTGTCCAAGTCATCCTCCCCCACACCAATTCTCAGCTCTCCTATTAGTTTGTCTTGTCCTTCCTTGAATTTCTTTAGTTTCTTTCCGTGGATTCTCAGGAGGAGGGCGAGGTAAATGCATGTATTCCGTCTCCCATCTCGAGCCCAAACTTCCAGGCTAGGCTTCTTCGTGGGATTATGATGTCCATTCTACAGGCGAGAAAACGGAGACTCAGAGAAGTTAAGTCTCTCTCCCCAAACGCAGGTAGGACTAGTTGAGACGCTTGAAGACCGCGGGGTAAGATAAATTGGGGAAAAAGTCGAAGTGAAGAGTGAGCAGACTTGTTACCGGCGACCATGAGGGGTCCAACCTGAGCAGGGGAAGGAAACACCAAGGAAACAGATTTTTAGGCCAAGAAAAAGAAGAGCTTTCTCAAGGAAGAGCTGCCCAGAGCAGGAAGGTGTTGTATCAGGAGTCTCACACATCACGGATTGTGCTCTTGTGCTGCCTAAGGGACAATGGAAACCCATGAGAGGCTGGGACCGAGTCTGCACGGGCTTAGGACATTATCCCACTTGGATGGCAACCAGAGGAAGCCTTAGTGGGGAAAACAAGGAAAGGCAGGTAGGTCGCAGGACGAGGACGGAAGTTCCTCACGGGGACTGCAGGGGGCGCTCGACGTCCAGAGGCAGGTGCGGAGGCGGTGCTCTGAGCCTGGTGCCAGCGTTGAGGTGGTACTTTCCGCCTCAGTCTGGCGGTGTGTGGGGCCCAAGAGATCCCAGAAAGGGCTTAGAACCCTGACTGAGGCTGCAGGGGAGATAAATCAGGCCAAAATCTCCAAGGGCCGGTTAGGTGTAAAAAGCCCTTAACAATGTATGAACCACCCAGATTCACAAGACATGAGGCTTTTAAAATAATTTGGCAGTATGGGTCCAAGAACCATGAAATCCTTTTTATTTGTCCCAGTAGCTTCATTTCTGGAAAGCTGTCTAAAGAATTTGCCACAAATTCAGGGGGAAATAAAAAAGCCTCACTCCCATGAAAAGATTCATTGCAGTACCATCCGCAATTGTGAAAAACTGGAAACGGCCTCAAGTCTATGAGATCATTTCAAGTAACACAGCAGCACATACAACAGGATATGATACAGCCACTAAAAATGCAAAAACGCAGGAAATAATTACGGTAAAATCTTAAGTAAATATTAGGTTACAAATTAGGTATGCAGTCATTTATTTTAAAAAAGAAGCCACACAGAATACAAACCATGGAAATGAAAATATGCCACAATGTGAACAGTGGTTGTGTTCAAATCACAGATAAAAGATAATTTTTCATTTTCGTTCTTTTCTATTTTTCTGGATTTTCCGAAATTTACTGAGGTAGCACATTTCTAAAAAAAAAAAAAAAATACTGTTTGACAAGGGGGAAAAAAATGTATCCTTTGAGCCAGAAATTCCAGTGTAAGGAATGTTGTATCCTCAGGGGAAAAAAATCATGAATATACACACACGCAAAAGCTACCAAGATGTTTGCCACATCACGGGTTATAACAGTGAAGATCTGGAAATGACAAAAGTGTGTCTAAGTAGGGGACTGGTTAAATGAAGTGTGTAATGAACTAAAATAAAATCATAGAAGTGGAATTGATTTCATGGACAAACGTTCATAATCTGATAAGCAAGGAAAAAGGTCATTTATAAATCAGTGTATATGGTAGGCTTCTGTTTTCATATTTGAAAGATTTATATTTATTAATTTTTCAAAATTTCTGCAATAAACAAGGAAGAAGAAGGAGAGGGGAGCTAGACCCAGATGTTTTTGAATTTGAGGTACAGATGGTCTGAATTGTACAATTTATTTTTAGAGGCAAGGATAGGGCAGAGTACTTGAAACTGATGCTTCAGTTTGGAAAATTTGGGTCATGTGACCACAATACACATTGGCTCAATGGAGGCTTCCCTCCCTCTCCATGCCCAGCCTCATCATCCACCTTCCCTGGCAAGTGCTCTCACTTACTTTCTCATAATTCAGTCCCTGGGCATGACTTCCCACATCTGACAGAGGATGAATCAGAGGTCTGGTGATAGGAAGTTGGTGATAAGGCAGAGGGTCTGATGCTCAACTCAAAACATGTTGTGAAAAAAACCGTCCTGGATTTGTTATAGGATAAAGTCAAGCAAGGTTTCTCAACCTCGGCACTATTGACATGTTAGGCCAGGTCTTTCTTTTGGGGGGAGGTTAGTCTGGGCCTTGTAGGATGCTAGTACCCCTAGCTTCTACCCATTAGAGGCCAGCACCAGGACAACCACCACCATTACCACCACCATGTTGTGACAACTAGAACGTTCTCAGACATTGCCAAATATCCTCTGCAGGCAAAATTGCCGACCGTGGAGAACCACCAAAGGAAGGTGAGATGTGAGACAGATCTTTAGCCCTGGGTCAAGCTGGGTGGTTTTTGGGAGAAGGCGATGCTGCTGGCCCCCAGCCCTGGGTGGAGGGGAGTGGGGATCTAATGAGGAAGGGAGAGAGGGGAGATGGGTTTATGCAGAAAGCACGGGCACCACCATGTTATGTGCCTCCTGGCAACACTTAGCTTACTATGTGTGGATTTCTTTCTTTCTCTCTTTTTCTTTTTCTTTCTTTCTTTCTTTCTTTCTTTCTTTCTTTCTTTCTTTCTTTCTTTCTTTCATTCTTTCTTTCTTTTTAAGATTTTATTTACTTATTTTGGGAGAGAGAGCAACAGAGCTCAAGGGGGATGGGGAGAAGGGGCAGAGGGAGAGGGAGAAGCAGTTCTTTGCTGAGCAAGGAGCCTGATGTGGGGCTCTATCCCAGGAGCGTGGGATCATGACCCGAATGGAAGGCAGATGCTTAACCGACTGAGCCACCCAGGCACCACATGCATATGGATTTCTTATTAAATGCCTCCTTACCCAGATAGTAGGTTCTCAGAAAAGACAGACATTGTCATTGTCCTGCTGCCTTTGCACCTGCCATTCCTAACACAATGTGTGGTTTAAGGCCAGTGTTCTATAAATATTTGTGGTAGTGAAGGAGAGAATTCAAGACCACAGTGCTCATTACACTAAGCAGGATGATGGGGACCACAGGGTAAGTTCATTAAGATATACATAATTTATTTATTTTTTTTTTAAAGATTTTTTTTTAATTTATTTGACAGACAGATCACAAGTAGGCAAAGAGGCAGGCAGAGAGAGAGAGGAGGAGGAGGCAGGCTCCCTGCTGAGCAGAGAACCCGACGCGGGACTCGATCCCAGGACCCTGAGATCATGACCTGAGCCGAAGGCAGAGGCTTTAACCACTGAGCCACCCAGGCGCCCCTAAGATATACATAATTTAACCTGACTCTTCCTGACCCAGCCTTCAAGGGATCCCATAAAAAAGGGTGGGCCTGAACTCAGACTCCTAGTTCTCACTTTGATTCATTCACTCGGCATTCAAAGACATTCCAGATGCGCAGGGAATTTTGCTAAGCATAGAAGGGAGGAGAGGAAAGAAGGGAGGGGAGGAAAGAAACTCCTTGCTTAGGCTCTGCCTTTACAGACCTCAGAGTGTGTCAGGGAGACTGTTGGACTAACCCTCTCCCCTCTCTTACAGGGAAGAAAATATCTAGACAAAACCCATAGAAGTTGTAAGAAGGACAGTTACGTCTGGCTGCAGGCAGAAAAGAAGACTTCCTGGAGGAGGGGTCATCGAAGCACTGTTTGTTGAGCACCTGGGACGTGTTCTGCAATCTGCTTGAAGAAACTTCAGAATGTTCACCATAGTATAGTTCACCATAAGGAGTAAGGAGTATGATTATTCGGCAGGGCGGGGGTCGTGGGGGCTAGGGAGGGAAAAAAATGAAACAAGATGGGATCAGGAGGGAGACAAACCATAAGAAACCCTTAATCTCATGAAACAAACTGCGGGTTGCTGGGAGGTTGCGGGGGTAGGAAGAGGGTGGCTGGGTGGTGGACATTGGGGAGGGTATGTGCTATGGTGAGTGCTGTGAGTGTGTAAGCCTGATGATTCACAGACCTGTACCCCTGGCGCAAATAATACATTATATGTTAATTTTTTTTTTAAAAAGGAGTATGATTATCCCCAGTGAATAGCAGAGGGACACGGGTGAGATTCAAAATCAGGCCTGACACCAAAGCCAGTCACTCTGAAGAACTTCAGTCTTCACTCGCTGCATTCAGGAAGAAGATTCTGGCAGGATTGTCAGGGTGGTCTGGATAATATAAGCAGGACAGGACTCCCATTATCCTGATGTGGGAGCTCAGCAGACACCCAGAGTGTCTCCTGCAGTTTGGGGGCCCTGAGGGCTTTCTCCTGGTGCCCCCGCTAAAACAGACCCTTCCCTCATCATGACCCCCTCCCTGTGGAGCCATGGAGCTCCTGCCCCCACCATGCACAAGACCTTCCCAGACGGGTGGCCCTTGAACTCCAACCCACTGATGCCCAAATCAGCTCAGCTGGAGCCCTGCCTCGATCTGGGCTTCATGATCCACCCCCACCCCCAGGTCTCTCACTGAGAGGAGATGGCAGACCACCACTGTTCCTATTCTACTGAGGAGCTCCTTGGGGAAAACTTTGCATTATCGTCCTTAGATTTTGGAGTAAATCTCAGGAACCAAGGTATTGGCATGGCAGCTGGGGTCAACCTGGCCACTTTCTGAAACCTGGAAGCATGGAGGCTGCCTTTCCCTGCTGCCTCCTCCAACACTTCCCATCCCACGAGTGATCAAAGAGAAGAATAGAATCTTCCCGTGGCCTTTGGAGTCCACACAAAAGGTGCTAATGCCCAGCTAGGAAGGATGCAGGAGGGCAGGGGAGACAGAAGCAGGAGCCGCGTTGGATGCAAGCACTCAAGGGATCAGCCTGCTGTAGGGCAATGTTTCCCCGATTGCTGTCCTTTGAGAACCACCTACTCGATTTTAGGCATAATCACATATCACCTGGTCTATTATTATACTTAAATTTACTTTAAAAGGAGTCTTGTATCACTACTGCAGAGGAGAAACTGAATCATTTGCCATAAACAGGAGGTAACCATGGAGATAGAGGGCTATTAAGTTTCTAGCTAAGTTGTTCTATGCCAGGGTGAGGCTCCCTCCCCATCCTTACCCTGCCTCCTTACCCTCTCTGTGACCCCGGCCCCTTCTGCTGCTTCAGCTGCGCCGGTGGATACAGTTGCTCACTCAACATTCATTCTACTAATAAAGCCAGGTCTCCCCCAGAAATGGCTTTACTTACAGAGAAGCACATTTGCAAATTCTTTCGGGACACCACTATTTGTCCAGGACTCCTACTCAACTGTTTGGTCCCAGGACAGTAAATTAGGAGACCCTCTGAGGACAGTGCAACAGCCCAGTGCGGCTCTGGATCAAGTTCAACCCAAGGGAGGGGCTTGCTGGACCCCTGGCTTTTTTTCTGAGATCATCTCCGAGAAGATGAGCTACCCCAGGACCCTCTGAATGGCCTCCTCTGAGGCTCAATCCCAAGGAAGTCTGAGATGCCTGAGTGGGAAGGAGGGGGCAGCTCTGGCTGAGTGTGTTGGCAGGCACATTTCACCGGCAGGGAAAGTTCTAGATGCTGAAGCCTGGAGGGCTACAGGTAACAGGATGTGGGGCCAGAAGAGCCTTAGGCAACATTGAAAACAAACAGGAAATGAGCTGTGATGCTAGAGCTGGTGAACTCTGTCATCCGAAACAGGAAGCAGGGAGTCAGTGTTGAGAACCAACCTGGACTTCCCATTAAATACCTTGCTAGATCGCACCATAGGGTCTCCTGAGACTTTAGGTTCTCATCTTCTGCTTTTCTCTTCTTTCACTACTACTGATGCTTAGACTCACAGACCAAAACGTGTGGGACCAGCAAAGCTTGGAGGAACCAGTCTGCTCCACCCCTTACATGAGGCCGCTTGGAAGCCCTTGGGGTAGCTCATCTTTTAGGGGACGAAGAGTTTCCAGCCAACCTTTGGAAGTGAGGGTCCAGTGCTGAGAACAGAGGCTCACTCTGCATGGGGGATATTTGGAGACGCTCAACAAAACCAAAGTCTGAAAGCTCACCAGACCTGCCTTCTTTGGGAGGCAGCCTTGGGATCACGTCTAAAGAGGGAGGGATGCAGGTTCTAAGGAGGCGTCTCCTGGAAGGAAGTGAAAGCTAGGGTGGGAGAGGTGGTAAGGACCCTTTGGGAAGGCTTATGGGGGAATGTCCATTCTTGGGGAGGCACTGGGTGGTCCTCTCCCACGTCCACCTTTCCAACATTTTACTGCAAAGATCCTGGAATTAATTTCTCCTTTTCTTCCTCCCTCCCTCCCTTCTTCCCTCTTTCCTTCGTTCCTTCCACTGTTCTCTTTTTTAAAAACTCTGTCTCAGGGCACCTGGGTGGCTCAGTGGGTTAAAGCCTCTGCCTTCGGCTCAGGTCATGATCCCAGGGTCCTGGGATTGAGCCCCACATCGGGCTCTCTGCTCAGCAGGGAGCCTGCTTCCTCCTTTCTCTCTCTTTGCCTGCCTCTCTGCCTACTTGTGATCTCTGTCTGTCAAATAAATAAATAAATCTTAAAAAAAAAATTAAAACTGTCCCTAGGAATGCCTGCCTGGGTGGCTCAGTGGGTTAAAGCCTCTGCCTTACCTCAGGTCCTGATCTCAGGATTGAGTCCCGCATTGGGTCCTTGATCACTGGGGAGTCTGTCCCTCTCCCTGTGCCCCTCCTTGTGCAAACTCTCTCTTTGTATTTCAAATAAATAAATAAATAAAAGCTTAAAGAATAATAAAACTCTGTCTCTAGATAAGCCTTTTCCCTAGGAAGCCGCTGCTACGTGAAAGGTATTTGCACCACCAGCAGGTAAACTGAGGTATCCCCATGGGGGCAGTCACCAGGGGACTGACTGTGTGAAATGCCACCACTGACAATTCTTCTACTTCAGTACCCTTTGACCGGTTATCTAATGGTTTCCTTTGCTCCTCTGTTTCCTGGGGATTAAGTGTGTTCATTTGCTGAGCAAGGTGAGTAGGCCCAAAGGAAGGAAGTGATCTGCTCTGGGTCCAGCTTCTGGTGGCTGCGGGCTACATCACTCCAATCTCTGGCTCCTGTTGTCACACAGCCTCCTCCTCTTCCGTCTATTCTCTGTGTGTCTTACAGGGACACTCGTCATTGGATTTAAGGCCCAATCCAGGATGATGATCTCTCAAGATCCTTAGTTGAAAAAAAAAAAAAAAAAGATCCTTAGTTGAATGACATCTACAAAGACCCTTTGTCCAAATAAGGTAATAGAGGTTCTGGGATTTGACACGGATCTTTTTTGGGGGCCATTTCTTCAGCCTACCACAGGTACAAGGGACTTAACAGAAGGAAACGATAAATGGAGAGCTGCTTCCCTTGGAAGTTAGGACGCAGCCACCAAGTACCACCGCCCCAGATCTCCCCCAAGTCACCCCAGGCCTGTCCTTCAGGCTTCGCAGAGCCCCGCCCCTCCCAAATCCAGTTTGCAAGTCCCTTCCATTGTTGTTACGATTCCTTTCCCAATTCATGAGGGATGAGGAAATGGAGTCCTGGCGCAACCGGGTGCTCAGCACCCCATTTGGATGAGTCGCGCGCCCCCAAATCTTAGAATAAGAGGAGATGAGAGGCAGGGAAGGGCTGGGGAACATGCAATGCGGCTTTCTGAGCGGGGAGGTGCGCGCTTTCTGCCGCGGATGGCTGCCGCGGCGGACGCGTCGCCATCGGTGCTCACAGCCGCGCGCGCACGGACGAGCGGGGAGTGTCGCCCCTGTGCACGCAGTGGGAAGTGGCCCCGGGAGAGGAGCTGGGGAGCACGCGCGCGCACCCTGCGGTGCGCAGGGCAGCGGGGGGGGGGGGGGGGGGGGGGGGCGGGGGAGAGGGGACCGCTGCCGCAATGCGCGCCTCCGCCGAAGCCCGTGTGCCCAGATGGAGAGAGGGGGCGCCGTGCGCGCGGACTCTGCTTGCGCGCCCCCGCCTGGGGCTATAAAAGCCTCGCCACCTGCTGCCACTAGTGCGTCCAGTTGCCGGGAGAAGTCAGTTCACCTCCTCCAGCGATAGCTCCTCTGGACATGGACCCTGAGACCTGCCCTTGCCCTACTGGTGAGCCCCCGCCCCCAACCCGCGGTACAGCGCCCCCCCTGACTTTGCAGAGAACCCCACGCCCTACCGACCGCTCAAGGACATTTTGGGGAAGGGACCCTCCTTAGTTGCCATTTTTAACCTCGTCAAAAGGTGGACGTGGCTATATTCCAGAGGGCACTGAGATTCGACACCCCGTCTCCTCCTTTAGGCCTGGCTGCACCCCAGTTTTAGCATATTTAACTCTTCCTGTGGCGTCCCCCCTTTAGGCGGTTCCTGCACCTGCGAAGAAGGCTCCTGCAAGTGCGAGGGATGCAAATGCACCTCCTGCAAGAAGAGTGAGTGTGGGCGCCCCCCACCCCACCCCTGCCCCCAGTGCTCCCTACTGTCGGCGTCTGTCTACGCAAGATGGAGAGACCCGAGGCCTTCTATTATATTGCTTTTGACTCTTACTGGGACAGAACCACCTGGGGAGACCATAAGATACAGTCGCCCCGCCCCCACCCCCAGTGATTGGTACCCAAGGCCTGGGGCAAGATGTTTTTGTAAATCGTGGGCTTCTCCTGGGGAGCTGGGGTGGAGAACTGCAACCCTGGTTGAAACCCTCACCTCCAAACCTCAGGGCTTGAGGAAGCCAGTGGCGAGGCTGGGGGGCAGCTCTGGAGTTCTGGTCCCTTGGTCCCCCCCAGGCCTTTGAGGATCTCCTCAACTTGACCTTCCTCAGTCTCCCCGGGGAGCAGTGTAATATGCTTGGGGAGTCAGAGGCGGGAGGAATAAGACTAACCCTAGATCCTCCCACGGATCTCCTGGAACCCTCACACCTGGCCATCTCAACTCCTCCGAGTTTATCCTTCAAGTCCCTTTTCAAGGCCATTCACCCTATGATGTTTTCTCCTTACGGTCCAGCACTTACCCCACCATCCCAGTGGTGCATCCCCTGCACCCACCGAAGGGGCTGTGGGCTACTTACTGGACACCCCTCTCCCCAGGATGCAACGGACACACTGCAGATGCTGAGTCAGACTCGGCATGAGACTAGGAAGGGGGCAGTGACTAGGCCCTTAGCACCCCTCCTTCTCCCCCTCCCTTAAGATGGAGACAGATGCAGGGAGAGGCCATCAGAGGCTCCCGATTTTATCCGCAGGCTGTTGCTCGTGCTGCCCTGCAGAATGTGAGAAATGCGCCAAGGATTGCGTGTGCAAAGGTGGAGAGGGTACGGAGGCTGGGGCTGAGAAGTGCAGCTGCTGCCAGTGAAGACGGCCCCTCCGTGTGAACCGGGTGTGAAGCGGGTGTGAAGAGTGCCTGGGTGGCCCAGTGCTACCTCTCCGGTGGTGAGGCTTGGCTGCCAGCCCCTGGCAAGTGAATAAATCCCATGTACGGCATAAGCCAAGGACTGGTCTCTTCTTAAGGGGGAAGGAGGTGGGGGTAGGGGGAGCCTAACCTGAAGGAACTGCCCCTTTGAAAACTGAAATCCTGAGACATGGCCACTGTTCTGTTTGGGGCTAGGATGGAGCTCTGGGGGGCAGAGTACAGTCCTCCCCACCTTCGGATAACACTTGAGCTTCCTGCTAAGTCAAGCTCAAGTCTGGGACAGAGAGACCAGACCCCATGTTGGTCTCTTGCTCCCACTGGTCAACCTCACATTCTTCATCCGTACAATGGGGTTGGGGGAAATTAAAACCAGGTCCCAGTCCCAAAGCCCTGTGATTCCTGGAATGTTCTAGTTGTTCCTGCAAAGCTGCTTGTTGTCAGAGCCATCAGAGGAGAGAGTCCAGGAGGCCCAGGGGTCTGTCTTGGCAAACTGTCAGCTGTGTTTCCAAGGTCACCACCCTGAATAGCCTGCCTCCCAGAAACAGGCTGTTCAGCTCCCTTCAAATCATCTCATTTGGCAGGTTGTGTTCAGCCCCTTTTTCTTCAAGGGCAACTAGGGTAATAAGAGCTTTTATCCACTGTGGTTGTGATCCAGTCCTTGGTGAAAGAGAACATTCAGATCCACCTGGGTTGGCTGAGAAGGGAGAAAAAGAATTCTGGGAGACAAAAGTTTTCCAGCAAGAGGTCACAATGCTGTAAACACATCAATTTTCCTCCAAGTTAGTTTTTCAGGACAGCTCATTCAAAAGCCCACCAGGATTTATTTTTAAGACTTAAGAGGCTGAGTGTAGTAAAACAGAGTGCGAGAAAAGCCAAACCAGTTTTGAAAAGGAACAGCAAAAGGGGTTTGCTCTAACCTGCTAGCATTACTTGTTCTAATGCTCTAGGAAGTGATGTCAGCTCAGGAGTAGATCCGTTGGACAGAGAAGAGGGTCCCAAAACAGACCCTGTGTAGCTGGGAGTAAGAGATGTCCAAGTTAGTGACAGAAGGATACACTAGTCAGTGAGAAGTGTTGGAACAATTGGCTATCCTTTTGCATATCATGTAAAAAGTATTTTTCAATTGGCTTAAATGCCTAGGAGCAAAATCAAAGCTATAAAAGAATCAGAAGGGAGAAATTGAATGTTTATTACTCTGGGATAGATACGATTCTTTTAAATGAGACATAAAAGAAAAGATTGATACATTTGAGATTATCTTGTGCTAAGTCCTTTTAAGTACATTATCTTACTTGATCCTTAAACTCTAAAAGAATGGTATGATGATTATACCCATTTTACAGATGGGGAAATAGAGCTTAGGGTAATCTGCATGAGGTCTATTAAAAGATAAACGGAGGCATATGTGTTTATTTGCGCAAACATTGATCCAAATGAGACAGTCTCCAGTCTGGGAGATCGAAAGGAGCGCCAAGGAGCACAAAATGGAAGACTTTCATAGGCAGAAAGGAGCAGGACCGATGAAGTTATAACAACCCCCACTCCAAAAACAAAAAAAAGAAGAAGAAGAAGAAGAAAAAAGAAAGAAAAAGGAGAAGAAGAAAAAGGAAAAAGAAAAAGAACAGGCTCAGGTCATGATCTCAAGATCATTGCTTCTACCTTCCACGTAGCTAGAACATGGTAGAGTCAGGATTTGAACCCAGGCTAATGGACTCAAATCAGACCCTTAAGCCTACTGATGCTTGTTTTCTTGCTTCTGGCTTGCCTTGCATTACAAAAAGCATCAAAACAAACCCAAATCACGTCACACTCATTAGGATGATGTTTCTGTCTGTTGGAGCTGCTATAACAAAATATTACAGACTGAGTAGCATATAAACAACAGAAATTTATTTTTCGTGGTTCTGGAGCCGAGAAGCCCAAGATCAGAGTGCCAGCATGTCCAAGTAAAGGCCTCTTCTGGGTCAAAACTTCCCGTTGCATCCTCCCAGGGCAGAAGGGACTGGGGAGCTCTGTGGGGTCTCTTTCATAAGAGCACTAACCTCTTTGAGGAGAGCTCCACCTCCTGACCTAAACCCCTCCCATAGTCCCCAGGAGACACAAACATTCAGTCCATAGCAGATGAATACTATCAAAAAAACAAGGGGCTTCCCCCCCATCTCTCTGCTTGCCTCTCTGCCTACTTGTGATCTCTGTCTGTCAAATAAATAAATTTTTTAAAATATTTAAAAATTATTAATTAATTAATTAAAAAATAAAATAAAAATGGTTAAGATGGTAAACTTTGGGACTCCTGGGTGGCTCAGTGGGTTAGAGCCTCTGCCTTCAGCTCAGGTCATGATCCCAAGGTCCTGGGATCGAGCCCCACATCGGGCTCTCTGCTCGGCAGGGAGCCTGCTTCCCTTCCTCTCTCTCTGCCTGCCTCTCTGCCTACTTGTGATCTCTGTCAAATAAATAAATAAATACAAATCTTAAAAAAAAAAAAAATGACAAGTGTCAGCAAGGATGTGGAGAAACTAGAATCCTCCGGCACCCGTGGCAGAAACGTAAAATGGTGCAGCCACTGTGGAAACAGTATGGCGGCTCTTCAGAAAAATTAAAGATAGAATGGTCATAGAACCCAGCAATTCCACCTTTGGGTAATGTCAAAAGAATTGAAAGCAGGGTTTCAAAGAGATATTTGTAGACCCCATGTTCGTAGCGCATTATTCACAGTAGCCAAAAGGAGGAAGCAATGTAGGTATCCACTGATAGGTGAATGGATAAACAAAATGTGGTATATACATACAGCGGACTGTTATCTATTCATTGGGGGGCTCAGTCAGTTAAGCCCCCGACTCTTGATTTGGCTCAGGTCATGATCTCAGGGTCGTGGGATTGAGCCCCTCTACAAGCCCAGCTCAGCACGTGCAGTCTGCTTGTTCCTGTCTCTCTCTCTCTCCCTCTGTCTGTTACCCACCCCCAACACCCTCAGTCAGGTGCCCTCTCTCTCAAATAAAAAAATAAAAATAAAACCTTTTTAAAAAATATTAGAGGAGGGACACCTGGGTGGCTCATTCGGTTAAGTGTCCGCCTTCAGTTCAGGTCATGTTCTCAGGGTCCTGGGATGAGTCCTGCACTGGGTTCCCTGCTCCTTCTCCCTCTGCCTGGTGCTCCTCCTGCTTGTGCGTGCTTTCTCTCTGCCAAATAAAATCTTTATAATAAATGGTTAAGAGGGGTGCCTGGCTGGCTCAGTTGGAAAAGCATGAGACTCTTGATCTCAGGGCAGTGAGTTTGAGCCGCCCGTTAGGTGTAGAGATTACTAAATATAAATAAATAAACAAACTTTAAAAAATATGGGGCGCCTGGGTGGCTCAGTGGGTTAAAGCCTTCGGCTCAGGTCATGATCTCAGGGTCCTGGGATTGAGCCCCACATGGGGCTCTCTGCTCAGCGGGGAGCCTGCTTCCCCTTCTCTCTCTGCCTGCCTCTCTGCCTACTTGTAATCTCTGTCTGTCAAATAAATAAATTTTTAAAAATCTTTAAAATTAAATAAATAAATAAAAGTTTAAAAAATAAAAAATAAAATAAAAATGGTTAAGATGGTAAACTTTGGGACGCCTGGGTGGCTCAGTTGGTTGGGCGACTGCCTTCGGCTCAGGTCATGATCCCGGAGTCCCGGGATCGAGTCCTGCATTAGGCTCCCAGATCCAGGGGAGTCTGCTTCTCCCTCTGACCTTCTCCTCGCTCATGCTCTATCTCAAATAAATAAATAAAATCTTTTAAAAAATATATTTAAAAAAAATGGTAAACTTTATGCTCCGTACATTGTACCACAATTAAAAACAAAATAAGCAAAGCTACATGGCAATAGAAAACAGTTGCTACATATGTGCGCTACGAACTGAACTGTATCTACCTCAAATTCATCCGTGGAAGCTCGAACCCCCTACGTGACTGTATTTGGAGACAGGCCAGTAGGGAGGTTGAAGGAGATCACAGGGTGGGACCTTGATATAATAGGATTAGGATTAGTGTCCTCAGGTGAGACAGCCGAGAGCTCTCTTTCAAGATGGTGGCTGCCTACAAACCCGGAAGAGGGCTGGCTCTCGTGGGAAACGAACCCTAGCTGCCTCCTGATCTTGGACTTCGAGCCTCCAGAACTGTGAGAAAACAGATTTCTGTTATCTAAACCACCCAGTGTATGGCATTTTGTCATGGCAGCCTGAGCTGTCAAATACTATGTGTGAGAGAAAGAGAAAACCAACACCGACAATATATGATAGTTAATACAAATTAGTAAGAAATGGACAGCAGGATTTAAAAAATTTTCCAAGGATATAGGGGTGCCTGGGTGGTCCACATCCTAGGACCCTGGGCTCAGATCACCGTCCCAGGGTCCTAGGATGGAGCCCCGCATTGGGCTCCCTGATGGCGAGGACTCTGCTTGTCTCCCTCTTCCTCTGCTCCCCGCTCCCAGCTCGTGCTGTCTCTCTCTCGCACTCTCTTTTTCTCTCTCATGCATGCACTCTCTCTCAAATAAATAAATAAAATCTTTTTTTTTTTTTTTAAAGATTTTATTTATTTATTTGACAGAGAGAAATCACAAGTAGGCAGAGAGGCAGGCAGAGAGAGAGGAGGAAGCAGGCTCCCTGCTGAGCAGAAAGCCCGATGTGGGGCTCGAACCCAGGACCTGGGATCATGACCTGAGCCGAAGGCAGCGGCTTAACCCACTGAGCCACCCAGGCGCCCCTAAATAAATAAAATCTTTTTTAAAAAACTTCATATATCCCCATATATCCCCACCTGGGTGGCTCAGTGGGTTAAAGCCTCTGCCTTCGGCTCAGGTCATGGTCTCAGGGTCCTGGGATCGAGCCCCGCATCGGGTTCTCTCTGCTCAGCAGGGAGCCTGCTTCCCCCGCTCTCTCTGCCTGCCTCTCTACTTGTGATCTCTGTCTGTCAAATAAATGAATAAAATCTTTAAAAAAAAAAACAAACTTCATATAGGTATATGGACATTGGGATTTCCCAAGACAATCAAGGGGATCTTTAGCTTTATTCATACTAACCTTTTACGAAGAGAATGCGCTCACTTCTGTTTGGCTAATTTTTACATATGCAAGTGAATACCACAACTTCCTTTTTTTTTTTTTTTTTTTTTCCCCCACTCAACAATCTGCCTTGGAGATATTTGTTAGAACACAGATAGCTAATAACAGCGATAGAGTATATTGTGGAATGATTACATCATAGCTCATTTCAAAATTTTGTTACAGACTAATGGATGGATATTTAGGTGGATTCCATTTTTTCCAACAGGCAGACTGGGGCTTCTCCTCATACACCGAGTTTCTCTTAGTTGTAAGCTGATACAACAAATTGCTGGAGTACAAGGAACAGACTTTTTTTTAAAATATTTTTATTATTTATTCGACACAGAGAGAGCACAAGTAGGCAGAGTGGCAGGCGGAGGGAGAGGGAGAAGCAGGGTCCCCGCTGAGCAGGGAGCCCAATGTGGGGCTCGATCCCAGGACTCTGGAATCATGACCCGAGCCGAAGGCAGACGCCCAACCAACTGAGCCACCCAGGTGCCCCATGAACAGACTTTTTAATAGATCTGGCCAGAAGTCCTTCGCTGGGACTGTTCCAACTTGCATTTCACCAGCAACATCTGAGAGTGTTCAATGCTCCATTTCCTCATTAACCTTGAATTTTTTTGTCAAGCTGAAGGGAAAAATGGCAGATTTTAAATTACACCTTTCCTTTTAACAGTAAAGCTGAGAACCTTTCCAGTGATTTATTGGCCCTTGGTTTCTGTGGACTACAGATTTATGTCCTTTGTTCTTTTTTCCTGCTTATTTGTTTGTAGTGTTCTTACTGATTTATAGAAGCTATTTATATATATTTTGGACACTGATCCTTTGTTTTCGATCTGCTTTTTTTTTTTTCCCCAGGAAGTTCTCAAAGGTTTTGGGCTTCTGCCAGAATTCTGTTTTCTTGTGTTTTAACCCCTTTTTCAAGATATAGTTTACGTGCTGCAAAATTCACTGATTTTAAGTGTACGATTCAATTATATTAACAAGTTTTCAGAATTGTGCCACCCTCACATACATTTTTTTAAATTTATTAATTATTTTTATTAACATATAATGTATTATTTGCCGCAGGGGTACAGGTCTGTGAATCGTCAGGCTTAACACACTTCACAGCACTCACCATAGCACATACCCTCCCCAATGTCCAGACCACAATACAGTTTTAAAATATTATCGTCATTCAGAAGTTCTACTGTGCCCATTTGCAGTTTAATCCTGCTCCCACCACGAACCCTAGGCAACCAATGACCTTCTTTCTGTCTCCAGGAGTTTGCCTTTTCTAGCCATTTCATGTAAATGGCGTCCTCCATAGCCTTTTGCATCCTTCACTTAGCATCATGTCTTTGAGATTCATGCCACGTAGCTGCACATCTTAGTCATTCATTCATTCATTTCATCCATTCATTCGTTTGTTTGTTTTTTATTGCTGAATAGGAGTTTCAGTGTATGGATATACCGCGTTATAGTTACCCATTCACTAGCTGGTGGACGTTTGAGTTGTTTGCACTTTTTGGCTATTTCAAATAATGTTCATAAATGGCTGTGAACCTTGGAGCATGAGTCTTTGTGTAGACATATATTTTATTTCTCTTGGTTAGATATTTAGGAGTGGAATTGCTGGATTTATTTATTTATTTGAGAGAGAAGAGGGTAGGGTCAGAGGGAGAAGCAAACTCCCTGCCAAGCAGGGAGCCCGATGCGGGACTCGATCCCGGGACTCCAGGTTCATGACCTGAGCCAAAGGCAGTCACTTAACCAACTGAGCCACCCAGGTGCCCGGAATTGCTGGATCTTTCTGGAACTTTCTGGAGAAATTGCCAAGTTGCTTTCCAAAGTGGCTGTACCATTTTACATCTCCAGTAGTGGTGCACATTTTCCACGTCCTCACTAGCCCTCTTAGATGCCTGCATTTTGTACCCCAGCCATTCCTAGTAAGTATAAAGTGGTATTGCATTGTGGTTTCAGTTTGCGATTCTCTTATATACTAATGATGTTGAGCACCCTTTCATAGGCTTAATAGCCATTCTTGTATCTTCTTTGCTGGCAAGTCTATTCAAATATTTTGCCCATCATAAAATGTTTGACTGTGGTAAAATATAGATAACGTAACGTTGGCCATTAAAAAAAATTTTTTTTTAAGATTTTATTTATTTATTTGACAGAGATCACAAGCAGGCAGAGAGAGAGAGGAAGGGAAGCAGGCTCCCTGCTGAGCAGAGAGCCCGATGTGGGGCTCGATCCCAAGACCCTGGGATGATGACCTGAGCTGAAGGCAGAGGCTTTAACCCACTGAGCCACTGAGGTGCCCCTAAAAATTTTTAAGTGTATAGCTTGGTAGCCTTGGATATATTCACTTGGTTGTACAGCCATCACCACTATCCATCTCCAGAACTTTTCCATCTTCCCAAACTAAACTCTGTCGCCAGGAAACAGTAACTCCCCACTCTTGTTTTTCTCTGGCTCCTGGAAACCACCATTCTACTTTCTCCATTAATTTACTTACATGAGACTACTCTAGGTGTCTCATGTAAGTGGCTTCATACGATGTTTATTTGTCCTTTCATGTCTCATTTCATTGAGCGTAATGTCTTTAAAGTTCATTCATGTTGTAACACTGGTCAGCATTTCATTCCTTTTGAAGGCTGAATTGCTTGTCCGTCGTATGTAGATAATGCACTTTGTTTATCTGTTCATCCGTCAGTGGACATTTGGGCTGTTTCCCAAATAGCTGTTTGGCTATTGTAAATAATGCAGTGAACACAAAGGCACATGTATCTTTTCGATTTAGTGTTTTCATTTTCCTCTGATAAAGACCCAGAAGTGGAATCGCTGGATTAATTGGTAGTTTATTTTTTTTTATTTTTTCAGGAAACTCCGTATTTTTTCCAGAGTGGCTGCCCCAATTTGCATCTCCACCAACAGGGCTAGAAGGTTTCCCTTTCATGTACCTGTTGGCCATCTTTATGTCTTTGGAAAAAGTGTCCTCTGCCCGCTCTTCAATCAGATTGTCTGGTTCTTAGCTATTGGGTTATGTGAGTTCTTTATATACTTTGAATATTAACCCCTTACCAGATAAATGGTTTGCAGACATTTCTTCCCCAGTTAGTAGGTTGCCTTTTCATTTTGCCGATGGTTTCCTTTGCTGTGCAGAAGCTTTTTAGTTTAATGGAGTCCTGTTTGTTTATTTTTGCTTTTGGTGTCAAATCCAAAAAAAAAAAAAAAAAAGTCATCACTAAGACTGATGTCAAGGAGCTTTCTGCCCATGTTTCTTCTAGGAGTCTTATGGTTTCAGGTCTTACATTCAAATCTTTAATCCAGTTTCAGTTATTTTTTTATATATGGTGTGAGATAGTGGTCAGTTTCATTCTTTTGCATGTAGCTATCCAGTTTTCCCAACACCATTTATTGGAGAGACAGTCCTTTCTCCCTTCTATATTCTTGGCTCCTTTGTTATAAATTAATTGACCATGTATGCATGGGTTTATTTCTGGGCTTTCTATTCTGTTCCCTTCATCTATTTGACTATTTTTATGCCAATACCATACTGTTTTGATTATTACAGTTTTATAATATAGTTTGAAATCAGGGAGTATGATGCCTTCTGGTGGCATTCTTTAGAGTTTTCCATTACTCAGCCTTCTAATGAATGATCTTTTCCCTCTTTCCATGGGATTTTGAGCAGACATGGGAGACATACATCTCCACCGAGCTGCCATCTCAACCCGCCCCCTCAAATCGTTTATATTTATGAATGCCTAAAAATCACCAAGCTCTGTGGTAGACACTGAGGAGAGAGGAAAGGAAATTGTCTCGGCCCTTCAAGGAATTCAGAGACCCGTGGGGAGGGTAAAGCCATCACAAAAATCCGGAGTGGAATCCTGGATGCTTTATATAATTTTTAATTTACATTCAGTTAGTTAATATATAATGTATTATTAGCTTCCGAGGTAGAGGTCAGTGATGCATCCGTCTTATATGACTCGAAGTGCTCATTACATCACCTGCCCTCCTTAATCCCGGATGCTTTAGAAGCTGGAAGAAACTTAAAGACCATGGCACCCAGGCTCTCCTCATTTTAGAGTTCAGGAAGCTGAGGCCCAGGGTGGGTGAGAAGTACAAGCAGAGGCTCTGGTGGCTTTAAGAAGGGAGAGACTCCACCAGGTTAGGATATCAGGGAAGACTCCTCAGAGGGGGAGGCATCTGCAGTCAGTTTTTAGGGATGGAAGGAGGGAGCAAAAATGTGGAGTGGGAGTGTCACATGTGTTTGGAAGAGGGTGTGGGATGCCCTAGTATCCTAGGGTGGAAGTGCTTGGGGACAGAAAAGGGAGGTGGAGGCCAGGTTACTAAGAAGGGAAGGATGCCAAAGGGTGTTTAGCTGACCCCTGAATGCAGGCTTTCAAAGCGGACTCTGCACCAGGCAGGTCTCGCTCTTCAAGGAGCTTTCTTACTGGCTTCCGGCAAGACTCCATTTTCTCCATTGCTTTGCATTATTAAGCACCCACCACGAGCCGGGCACTGTGCCAGGTGCCAGAGCTAGGACAGGGAGCACAGCAGACACAGCCCACGGCCTAGTGGGGCATCAGAGATTAAACAACAACAAAAAAAATCACACAGTGCACTAGCTGCTGGGGGAGGCTGTGTGGCAGAGGCCTAAGCGCACAGGCTCGGGGGAAAGACCACCTGACTGGGCCCTTGACCAGCAAGTGGCTTTCAGCAGTGTTACCCAGCCTCTCTGAGCCTCAGTCTCTCCCTCTGTAAAATGTAGGTGACGACCGGCCCTATCTTAGGGAGCTGTCAGAAGAATCAAGTGAGTTCGCATGTGTACAGCCCTGAGCACCTGGCACAGGATCGGGAGGATGTAAATACTAGCTGCTCTGTCACTCATGCCCGTCATTGTAATAAGTGCCACAGAGAAGGCATATGTTTGCAGATGACAGAGAGACTCCAATATTTGGGGTCCCAGGAAGGCCTTTCTGAGGAAGTGACCTTACACTGGGACCCAACATATGAAAGGGACAGGGGTGGAGGGAGCATTTTAGGCAAAGAAAGCAGCCTGTGCAAAGGGCCTGCAGGCAGAAAGCACTTCCCCCCACCTTTGCCAGGGGTAGTCAGACTTTCAAGGTGGCCTCCGTGATGCCATGATGCCATACTCCACTGCTCAGGCCCTCGCGTGTCCCCTCCCCTTGAGTGTGGCCTGGACCCAATGACTTCTTCTCCCAAATACAACACTGTAAAAGCGACAGGATGTCACACTGTGTTAAAGTGACCGTGACTTTCATCTGATCACATTTTGCTGTTGACACTCTCTTGCTTGCTCACTGTCGTGTTGTGGAATGCTCTAGGGAGAGGCCCGTGTGGCCCAGAGCCAAGGGAGACCTCTGGCCAATAGCTTATGAGGAACCAAGGCTTCAGCATGGTAGTCCCCAAGGACCCAAACCCTGCTGACGACCCCATGATCATGGAAGCTGATCCTGTCCCAGCTCACCCTGGAGATGACTGTGGCCTTGGCTGATACCCTGCTTGCTGTCGGGGAGGGAACCTGAGCCCCGAGGGCCTAGCTAAGCCTTGCCTGCATTCCTGACTCACAGAAACTACGACATAATACCTGTGTGTTGTCTCAGCTGCTCGCTCTGTTAGGCAGCATTAGATAACAAAGACACCTCCAAAATGAAGGCAGGGTCAGTAGAAAGAGAAGGAAGATCTAAGAGCAGACAATTGGTACCTGTGACAGAACCCTGGAATCCCAGGATCCCCGACAAGAAGGGACCTAACCTCTTTCTATCCACCTATCTGATGCTGGAATCACCACCTCTGTTTCTATTGCGGTGGGGACAGGAAACTATCTTCCAGGTGGGTCCATTTCGGTCATGGCCAGCTCTCACTGCAGGAAAGGCCTTTCCCTTCTGGAGCAGAACCTCTATGCCTGCAGCCCCATCCTTGGCCAGGTTCTGCCCTCGGGACCACAGAGGACAAGCCTCATTTCTTCTTCTCAGCATGGCATAAACATGCAAGCGGGGAGTCAGAAAGTCCTGGGATGAAATCCCAGTGCTGCCGTTGACAGCTGTGCCCCCGAGCGGCCATGAACCTCGAGGGTCCCGTCTTATAAAAACCAGGGTCTGCCTTTGAGCTGTGCAGTTTATCCTGAGTTTATCCTGAGATAAACTCAGGATGTCCTTAGTACCAGGCCTGGTGCATAGCAGGTGCTCAGTATTACTGCCCATGGGCCGCCTGGGTGGCTCAGTTGGTTAAGCATCTGACTCTTGATTTTGGCTCAGGTCATGATCTCAGGGTCATGAGATAGCCCCAAGTTGGGTTCCATACGAAGTGTGGAACCTGTTAAAGAGTCTTTGTCTCCCTCTTCTTCTGCCTCTCACTCCACTCCCTGCTCATGTGCTCTCTCAAAAAAAAAAAAAAAAAAAAAAAAAAAAAAAAAAATATATATATATATATATATATATATATATATATAGCAACTGTGTATGTGTGTGTGTATATATAAAACATATGTTAATAACATATATAACATACACTATATAATATATAGCATATATATTCTATAATATATATTCTATAACATAATATATATTAATATGTAATTATATCTTCATATATAATATATAACTATATATTAATAGTGCATATGTAACATATATAACATATAGTAATACTGTAGTTATATATATGACACACATATATCATCTATAAATAATATATATTTATATATTAATATAATCTATTATATATATTATATGTATAATCTATATATAAATAATATATATTAATAAAATCTATAAATTATATCTATAAATAATATATAATATTAATATATAATATATTATTTATAGATTACATATTTACATATATATTATATACGTATTCCCCACAACTACTCTGGCAGGTTAGAGATGACTGCAAAGTCACTGACTCCCATCAACAATAGGGCCTTCATCGTTTCCCCTTGAATCTGAGCAGCAGGATGTGGCACCGCTTGACCAACACAGCGTGGTGAAACTGAGCTGTGCAAGCTTCAGGGCCTAGGATTTGAGAGACACGCAGCTACCATGCTGACCCTCGGTCCTCATGCCTTTGGAGCCCTGAGCTGAACAGAAGGAGCCTCACTGCCCAGAGGCTGCTGTGCTGGAGAGGCCCCATGTGGGAGCTCTGGTCTAGAGCTCTAGCTGAGCTCAGGCCTCCGGCCATCCCTGCCAGGGGGCCAGACCTGTGAGTGAAGCTGACTTAGGTCTATTCACCCGCTGAATGCCTCCAAGTAAACTTGGTCGATGATGCACACAACAGAAGAATCAGGCAAAGGAGCCCTGTTGGAATTCCTGCCCCCCAAAACCAGAGCCAGTAAAATGGTGGTTTAAGCTGCTGAGCTTTGGGCCATTTGTCGCATAGTGGTAGACAATCAGAGCATCCATTGTGTAAATATGCAAACGTAACTTTTCTTCCAGAGTGAACCTGTCCACCCCTCTCAAAAGTTGTTCACGAGATGGGGTTTTGAGTTTTAGGACCATTGTGATCAACCGTCTCCTGGACAGTTGAAGCCTGACATGAAGACAACCCTCAGGATAGTCTGGCCCACAGTGCCAGTTAGAACTTCATCCAGAATGATTTCACTAAAAAGGAAATGATTGACTCACAACGGCTTCAGGGATGGCGGGGTCCAGGTGTTCCAGTGAGGTCGGTCTCCATTTCCTTTGCCATGGCTTTATTTTCAGGCTCTTCTCCTAGAGACAAAAGGCTTAGAAAGTCAGCCTCACCTCCTCTCAGGTTCAAGTGCAGATGGAAAGAGTAACTTCATTTTCCCAGCATTCCCAGCAAAAGTTTCAGTGATTCTCTTTGGTTCGTGGTTGGGTGAACCAGTCAGAGCCAATCCCTGTGGCCAGAGAGGCGGAATGGCCCAGGTTCCCAGAGACAGGGTCTCCACCATCCAAACCATATGGACCAAGAGTAGGGAGGTGAGATTGTACAAAGGAGAACTAAGTGTACTGCTATGGGAAGGATGAGTGGATGGCTAGACAGAACTATAAACATCCACCTCGGCAGTTAAAAGGAGAGTGAAAATTCACCTCCTTCATTCCAGATAACATACTTCTATTAATGCAAGCTAGGGCCATCCTTGCCTCACACTGATGACTCACATCAGATTAGCAGGGGGGTATTTTTCTTCATCTAATACTGCTTGGCTTCATCTCATTCATCCTCTACCATGCTAGGGATGCAGACATTGGAAGGTCCTTCCTCTCCATCTCCGTCCCAAGCACAGTGAGGCTTTCAGGGGCAAGTCAACGAGCAAGACTAGGGCCAGGTCTAGGTGATTGGCCAAGCTTCCCCTCACTGAGTCACAGTGATTCAACGCAGACAGCTAAGGCCTGGAGGCAAATTTTACTCCCAACATGGATGGCTCGGGGAAGCCTGGGTGGCTCAGTGGGTTAAGCCTCTGCCTTTGGCTCAGGTCATATCTCAGGGTCCTGGGATCGAGCCTGCGTTGGCTCTCTGCTCAGCGGGGAACCTGCTTCCCTTCCCTTCTCTCTCTGCCCACCTGTAATCTGTCAAATAAATAAATAAAAATCTTTAAAAAACAAAAACAAAAACCAACATGGATGGCTCAGACCCAAGGCTAAATTCAAGACTTTCAGGGCAAAAAACAAGCCCTATTATCTCTTCATAGAGTTTCATTGTTTCCCCTGAGTGGACCAGGGACTTCCTGATTAGAAATCAGGACTTTTAAACATAACATGCATGTCTATGTAAATAACAACAACAATGACAAAATCAGCCCACTACCCAAGGAGGAGGAGACCCGTGAGTGCACTAGTCCCCAACGCTGCTGGACACAGTGAGACTTCCGAGACCTTGGCTCTAAAATCAGTTTGCATGTGGCCCTCGAGTTCTAGTACAATTGGATCATTTGACAGGACGAGTAAACAGAGGCTCTGAGGGGCGCTGGCATGCTACTGCGCCCAGGTCACTCAGCTAGTGAGTGGCAGTGACCGTTAGAATTTAGACCCTCTGATGGCACAACTCTCCCGCCCTGCTTGCTGTTTTTATTAGCGTGAGCACACAGGTCCCAGGGCAGTGGAAAAAAAGTTTTTTACTTTCATTTTGTAATGGGCCCTTAATGTAAGGTGGGGCTGGGGACGGAGGGGACATTAAGGGGATAACCCCCATTAATTCATCTGACAAATATGCATTAGCACCTACTGCAGACTTGGCCCTGTGCCCGGGCTGGAGCCACATTTTGGGGGCAATGACCGTTCTTGTTTTCAGCAGTGCGCTGGAATGGGGAGGGACGCAGACATGTATCCAAGAATCGCATGTTCTTACATATTACAGACACAGAAAGTGCCAGGAAGTAAAAGGACAGGATGTTTACCAGCAGGTTCCATGGGCATTGTGACCCAGCACGGGGTTCAGGACGGGTTCCCGAGCAAGTGACGGTTGCTGAGCTATGAAGACATTTCCACAGGACCATACAGTAAATGCTGCGAGAACAGCCTGTCCTTGCCCACCCCCTCACTGAACTCCCTGCCGCGGCACCGGTGTTCCCTAAGCTTCAGGAAACTTCCAGCAACCGAAGGCTGCTGACTCCTCTGATGACACACTCAGAGCATTCCAAGGATGATGATCTAAGATCTGTTAGCCAGCAGCCAGACACACATGAGCAGGGAAGCAGGGTGTGCTCCCTCGGAGAGAAATTTGGACACTACCTCCACGCTTTCCCCTCAGCTACATGGGGGAAGAACGCTCTTGTGGGCTTTTCCCTTCCAAATGTTCCAGGGTGATGCCAACTTTCCAACGGGCTGCTGCTTCTGCAGGCTGTAATACAACTCCTTCCCCTTCCTCTGCCTAGCAGACACCTTCTCACCCTCCTTACCTCACTGGCCCACCTCCTTCCAGGCTGGACTGGCTTTCCCCTCTTTGCTCCCCCGCCCCTGAAGGCAATCTCCATCCTAGCCAGGACTCTGGTGTCACTTTTCCCTATGCGCCCATGGGGCTGCCCCCTTGACTCTGAGTTTCCTGAGCACCAAGCTTATAGTTTCTTGATCCTTGCTCTCCCTTGCCCGTGATGTCTACGCCTAGATGATCTATCCTCAGCATCTGCTGGACACTTTGAATCACTCGGCTCTGCCATATATTAGCTCTGTGATGTAGGCAAGCTACTTAACCTCTCTGGGCCTCCATTTCCTCCTCTTTAAAATAAGATTAAGGGATAGATCTTACCTCACAACGTTGTGTTTAAAAACAAAATTCAGGGGCACTTGGGTGGTTCAGTCAGTTAAGTGTCTGCTTTTGGCTCTGGTCCTGATCCCGGGGTCCTTGGATCCAGCTCCGAAAACAGGCTCCCTGCTCAGTGGGGAGCCTGCTTCTCCCTTTCCCTCTGCTGCTCCCCCTGCTTGTGCTTTCTCTCGCTCGTTCTCCTGCTGTCAAATAAATAAGTAAAATATTTTTAAAAATAAAAACAAAATGCAACTGAGCACACTTGAAGATATAATTTGCTTTATTTCATGATTCATGAATCAGGCGGCATCCCATCTAACAAGTGGACGGGAGCTCTGAGGTGTTGTGCCTCAGAGTGGAAGTGGAAGGTTTCTATAGGAAAGATTGGGTCAGGAAGTTATGAGCAAGGAAAAAGAAAGGACTGTTTCAGGCAAGGTCACCTTTGCTTAGGTGGAAGGGCAGAGGTCTTACTGAGTGGACTACTTCATCTTCCTTCGGGAAATGGAGAGGAACCGGGGGACAGATGGCCTCTTGGGTGCTGATCAGAAAATTCCTGATTGACCCCTAAGACTTCTATTTCTGAGGGAGGTTGAAACTGCTGTTAGATTAGGTATTAAGCTCACTTTGGTGACTTGACCTAAATGACACCATTCTGGGCCTATCATTTTCTTTTTAACAGTTACTACAGGATTAAATGAGAGCAGGCAGATAACACATAATCACACACAATCCCACAATAAAGCCCCTTAATGTACACTGGATAGATACGGTACCCATAACCATCCATCTCCCATGGGCTTACTCTGCTGTTAGAATTATTAAGCCTTGACCCGTACCCAGTGGTTTTTGTAATCTGCACTTCCAGCCGATTTTTCTATCCAAGCAGAGTTCCCCACTCCTTCCCAGTTTACCCCACCTCCCTGTCCCCTCCACAGATGAGTTCAGGCACAGGCCAGGAGGGCGGGAGGTGTGCACGCCAGAGGACGGGGGCAGAGTGCTGGGCACACGGCCCAGCCCCCAGGCACGCGGCGTTCCCGCTCTGCACCCGGCCCTCCGTCATGCGAGGTGGCCCGGGGCTCACGGAGGCGACTTCGGGGAACCGGGCGAGTGGCCGTGTGCAGAGCCCCGTGCGCCGCGCGGCCGCGGATGATTCAGCGCGGGGCGTGTGCAGGCAGCGGCCAGGGGGCGGGCTTTTGCACTCGCCCCGGCTCCTTGTGGCTATAAAGACGGCCCTCGGGGGGTGAGTTTCACCACGGTTCCCTGAAGTCTTTGCTGTTCGTTGTGTTACTGTCCACGGACTCCAGCCGCCGTTTTTTTACGCTATGGATCCCAACTGCTCCTGTGGCACCGGTAAGGAAATTCAGAGTCGTTGATTCCTTTTCCTCGGGGATGGGGCTGTTTGTGGGTAGGAACGCTCACCGGGACCTCTAGTATGCATTCCCGGCTGTTGAGCCCACGCATGGTTCGCACTGCCCTTTTTTTTTTTTTTTTTTTTTTGCAGGTGGTTCCTGCACGTGCGCTGGCTCCTGCAAATGCAAAGAATGCAAATGCAGTTCCTGCAAGAAGAGTGAGTGGAATCTTTGAGAAGACACTTCTGTGCATCTTTACTCTTTATGCCCCGAGGGGAGTTTAAACTGGATGGTTGATAATCCTTTTCTTGGGAGGGAAGGTGCTGCTTCCATAGTGCGCCCAGTATTTAATCTCTGCCGTCTTTCTTCCTCCAGGCTGTTGCTCCTGCTGCCCGGTGGGTTGTGCCAAGTGCGCCCAGGGCTGCATTTGCAAAGGGGCGTCGGACAAGTGCAGCTGCTGTGCCTGATCCCAGGGAGCCTGTTTCCGATGTAAATAGAGCGACATGTGCAAACCTACAGTGTTTCTTGGTGCTTTTTTGTTTGGGATACAACCCTGACCAGTTTCCTACATTCCTTGTTGTTTAATCCTTATAAAATACATGAGTTACATAATAAAAGCTGTTGACTTGTATTCTCAGTCTGTTTTTCTTTTGCGTGCCCACGAGGGTTGGGGTAGGGAATTCCACCAGAATTGCAGAAACCTGTTTCTGGACACAGATGTTAATTCCCTAAGACTGAATGCTTTAAGGCAAAGCCAGTGAGTTCAGGGAACTTCATCTTCGGTAAAATGAAAAGGCATCATTCCAGAGGATATAAAGGTCTGGGAGCCCTGTGTTCTCATGCCAATTTTGCTTTTAAGTAATAACCTATTCCCAGTGTGGGGTTTGAACTCCCCGCTCAGAGATCCAGTCACAGCTCTACAGATAACCAGGCAGGTTCCCTATCAATACAGACTTAACGCTTCCCGGTTTCTCTGCCTAACTTCAGTTCGTCATAGAGTCAAGGCTTGAAATTGACTACAGGATGTGGAAAAAAAAAAAAAACCCTCCCCTGTTCTGAATCCTATCTGGGGCTTAAAGAAAAAATACCTGTGGGAAAGCTGCCTGTGGGAAAGCTGCGTTTTTTTACTTTCTGTCCATCCCGAATTAAACCTTGGTTTAATATACATAAGGGTGCCTGGGTGGCTGAGTTAAGCAGCTGCCTTAGACTCAGGTGGTGATTCCAGGGTCCTGGGGATTGAGCCTTCCATCAGGCTCCCTGCTTCTCCCTCTCTGCCTGTTTGTGTGAGCTAAAAATATTTATAGAAAAAAATACATAGATTTTATGAAAATGCCATAAAAGAACAATATAAAACCCGTGTTTTTAGGTTGAGCGCACATGATTTCAATGAATATGGGAAGAACAAAATTAGTTTTTATAATGCCACACATACATATGTACACGGAAGATGTCCACTGAGCACTAGAGAGAATTCACAAATGCCCCAATGCCATGGACCACACATCTTGAGGACCACTGTCCTGGCTATCCCTCCCCACAGGGAACTTGCCTCCTCTCTGCCATTGTGCCACTGAGGGAACACCCTGTACCCCTGAGAGCTCCCTGCTGTGGCTTGGCTCTGAATCTTTGGAAGTTTCCCCCCTAGGTCAGGCTGGAATCTGTCCCTCCAGAATCCAGTTGTCCTTGGCAACTTGAAACCAACAGAGTGACTAGAAAACTGGAGGGAAGTGACCAGCCATTTCCCAGAGCAGGAGGGAGGGTACCTGGGAACTGGTTCCAGATGGAGGAGGTTGCCTGTGAACGGTGGTGGCTGATTTTTGCGCTTTGGAGGGCGTGGTGGTGTTTATTAGGCAGGAGTGAGGCCCACAGTGACTTGTAATTAAGGACAACGGTTAGTCCCCCTGGCTATTTGTGGAGGGAATTGCTTCTTGATGTTGGATCACAGGGAAAAGGGAGTCATGTCCGGAGTCAGGCCCCTGCTTGCCGGCAGGTGCCTGGTGTGAAAGGGGGATTTCAGAAGGCAGCGTGTGTCCAGGGCGTGGGCTTCGGTGTTAGGTAGTCTGGGTTCACAGCCTACTTTGCCACAGGGGGCCTGGACCAGCTGCTCAACCTCACTGAGCCTCCATTTCTTCCTTTGTAGAGAGGAGATTCTGTCTCTGTGTGGGCATTAAATGACAGTTTCCTGGCTCCTGGCTAGGGCTTAATAAACAGTGGTCAGTATGTCCACACCAACATTTGTGGAGAGGGTATCCCTGTTGGATCCCAAAAAGCTCTTGGGGAAAGGGTCAATAGTTAGGAAGCATTACTCTGGGTTGGAGGTTAAGGATGGGATTGGAAATCTGCTGACCCAGTGCTGGGGGAGGGGAGGTACCTCCTACACGATGTCCCCAGGGACAAGAGGCAGCCACAGCATTTGGACAGACATGAAAGTCTTTACCATCCTTCACGTCCTCTTGTTTGTAGGAATCAGAGAGAGAATGAACATGCAGGGGCTGGAGTAATTGTGCTGTCCTCTGAGAGGTTAAGCAAACTGCCCAGGGTCACACAGCTTCTAATCAGGGGTCTCCGGTCCATCGCTGCCTGATGATGATTCACTAGGTGCTTATATCGCTTCTCACTAGTCAAAGCTGGAAGAGCCTTTGGGGATGGACCAGTTGCTCCCCAGCTTGAAACATGGGAAACCGAAGCCCAGAGAGGTCACAGAGCTATGCAGAGGGTCTGACTGCCAGCTCAGGGCTCTCCCCACGCTGCCTCTGTGCCAGGCGTCCAGTGTCTCACCTTTCCCATGAAGTCATGGTGCCAGGTGCTAGTGCGAGGGCATGATACTGCAGTAAACTCACGTGGGTGCCACTCCCCCCTGTGTCACAGCTGCTTGACATAAATCTCTCCGGCATATAGCTTCCTCTATTGTAAAAAGGGCAAAAAAAAAAAAAAAAAGGCATCTGACTCAAATGATTGAGTTAATACATATAAAGAACTTAGAACAGTGTCTGGCATATGATGAGTGGTCTATTAATATTCGCTGTTACTTTATTATTATTATACGTACGTAGCATAAGGATTATTTGTTTATTTCCAGACAAACACGCTGGGCCTGAGGTGCTAGGTATGACTTTATTATTATGATGCGTAGCATAGGGGTATTTATTTCCCTTCAGACAAATAAGCCCAGGCTGGTATGCGCAGTTATGTTTCCTGTGTGGTCTTTATCAGCCACATAAGAATATGACCTATGGGGGCGCCTGGGTGGCTCAGTGGGTTAAAGCCTCTGCCTTCAGCTCAGGTCATGATCTCAGGGTCCTGGGATCGAGCCCCACATCGGGCTCTCTGCTCAGCAGGAAGCCTGCTTCCTCCTGTCTCTCTGTCTGCCTCTCTGTCTACTTGTGATTTCTGTCAAATAAATAAATAAATAAATTAAAAAAAAAAAAAAAGAATATGACCTATGGGCCGGAGAGCATCATTCAATCTCCTCCACACAACTGTGATCCGCATGGTGGGTATAAAGCCACGAGAAAGATGTTCTGTGCCTTATATCAGATACCAAAAGACACCTGCTCATTCTGTTACCAACTACACCATATTTTATTAAACATTGTACTTTGAAATGATTCCTGTTTTCTTTAATTTACATGAAAAGGAAACTGTTTATCCTTAACTGAAAATGAGAATCAGTCTTATTCTAGACATAGAAAATAGCGAGAAAAGCATAGCTAGTATATAAGAATATAATATATAATTATATATATTTCACTAATGGGTCACTTTTTTTTGCTACCCATGGTTAATGTGGCAGCCTTTTTTTTTTTTTTTTAAGATTATGTTTATTTATTTGTCGGACCAAGAGCACAAGCAGAGGGAGAAGCAGGCAGAGGGGGAAGCAGGCTCCCCGCTGAGTGGCGACCTTGACGTGGGACTCGATCCCAGGACCTTGGGATCATGACCTGAGCCGAAGGCAGACCCTTAACCGACTGAGCCACCCAGGCGTCCCAACGTGGCACGTGGCAGCCTAACTCTTAATGAAAAGGTTCCAAGCAGTAGGCAAGTGTAGCCATTCCCACGCTACAGTCAGGTTTATCATAGACCTTCTCTTTCCCTTAGAAAGCTGACTGGATTCATCAGAGTACAACTTTCTAGCTGTTGGACCGGGGCCAAGTAACTTAGACTTCTGTATTGTAGTTATCCTTTAAGAAAAAGTGCTTAGGAGTAATAGTAATTCCCTTTTGGGGTCTTTGTAAGGGTACACAAATCAAAAGTGAATATAACATGGCCTGGCACATACAAAATTATATTTAAATTCTCAGAATGTTGAAACGGAAATAACTACTTTTCTTACTTTTTTATTCAGAGACAGGTCTCCCCGTCACCATCTCACCCTCTGGAAACCGCCGGGACTGGGGTGCCCCAGCAGGTGTGGGGAGCACTAGTTGTAATGCCAAGAAGACCCTGCACGATCGCGCCCCTATATCCGTTCGGGTGAGCAGAATGGACAGAGGCAGCGGTCTGGGTCAGCCACACGGTGCACAGCAAAAAAGGGCCTGAAACCCCAGCCCCACCTGGGGACACGGGGACGACAGGCCAAGGGAAGCAAAGTTCACATTCATCACCTGTCCTCTGCACACAACTCTCTCAGGTCGCTCGGCACAAGCCCCTCCCCGCGGGGAGAGGGGAGGCCAGGGTTGCACACGGGCTCCAGGAAGGGCGACCCCGGGGACGCCTGCACGGGGTACGGGGGTGGGAAAAGCGGTCCGGAACCAGGCGCCGGGTTCCCGGAACACGCGGTAACAGGGCCGGCTACCGAACTCGGGGAGACCCACAGGGGCGAGCAGGGTGACTGAGACAACGCATGCCAACCGGCGCGCATCCCCTCCGCACCGTGCGCAGCGGGCCCCAACCCCCCCCCCCCCCAACCCCTCCCCCGGGACTCGTGCGCCCGGCCCCGCCAACTGCACACAGCACCGCCAAGGCCGCGGCAGGAGGTGCGCTCACGGCGGGGCGGGTGCAAGGGCAGGGGCGGGGCCTTTGCGCCCGGGCCACCCGCTCCGCCTATAAAGTCAGCCCGCGGCGGCGGTCGCTAAAGTTCTTAATAGATAGCTCCTGTGGTGTTTCTTGTTGTCTGTTTCGAGTTGTTCTTTTCTTCCTGGAGGAGATGGATCCAAACTGTTCTTGCTCTAGCGGTAAGGAACCACGTATTTTGAGTTATAGAGAGGAATTTTTTTAGGTTACCGCAGTGTGTTCTTGGAGTCAGAGGGGCGGGTTTGGGGGGCTGGAGCTGGAGTAGATTTTTCGAGTCAGCACGTGTTGTGGGTGGGTTTTTGCCAAGCTTTTTAGAGTATGTGTTCTCTCCGTGTCTTGGGGTTAGAGTGGAGGGTATTTGTGGTTACGTCGAGGTTTGCTGTTGGTCGGGGTTGCTGGTTTGGGACCTCTGTCAAGGCTTTGGGGGTGCCAGGACGTGATAGCAGGCGGGGACTCCATGTGCTTGGCTTGCGTTGGTCCTGGAGCTTGGGATCCTCCTTGTGGAGTCAGATTTGGAAAGGATCTATTTTTTCCACCAGTAGAAGAAACTGGGGTTTCTCTTAATGGTACTCTGTGGGGGCAAGAAAGGAGCTCCCAGGACTGGGTACTGTCAGGTGGTGCAGAGTGGTTTGGTTGCCCCAGTGCTGGGGCTCCCACAGCACCCTTGCTCACCTCTCTTTCTTTTCTTGGCAGGTGGCTCCTGCACGTGCGCCGGCTCCTGTAAATGCAAGGAGTGCAAATGCACCTCCTGCAAGAAGAGTGAGTGGAGTGGGGTCTTCCGTGGGGATCAGGGTCTGGTCTTGGGGTGGGTATGTGTGTTGGGGAAGCCCAGAGCTGAGCAGGCAGGAGCAGGCCAGTGATTAGTCTCTGTGCAGCCCCTGCCATGAGCTGAAAGGAATTGGAGCTGAAAGGGCATGTAGAGGGGTGAGTTCCAACCTCAGTCTAGAACAGAAAGATTGAGGCTCAGAGAGGTCAGCAGATAGTGTCAAGGAAGGAGGCAGAACTACAATCTATGTTTTCCGCCTCCTGCTGCAGCCTTCCGAACGCCGCCAGTGTCCTGAACACTTGGTGTACATGAACTTGGTGACCACGTGTAGTTTGTCTGATCAGGTGCAGCTCGTTCTGTGGGGACAGCCCAGAGCTGCTGTGGCTCTTCTGGGAGCTGCTAGGCAGGGGGCTCCCTCTCACTGATTTCAAGGATTTCTATCTGGAAGGCAACGGATCAGCCTGCTTTGTCTCTGGGCCCCCGTCACTGTATCTCCAGACATTCTGCCCTGTCTTGGAATCAGATAGAGGCAGGACAGTCTCTAGTGTGTAGGACACACTTGTTTAGGGACAGCATGTCGTTCTCAAGTCAGGGTCCTCTGGGGTTGGGGGCAGTGCCTGTGCCAAGCCTGCTTTTAAGGGGGGGTTCTCTGATGCTTTGGCTTTTGTCACCTAGGCTGCTGTTCCTGCTGCCCCGTGGGCTGTGCCAAGTGTGCCCAGGGCTGCGTATGCAAAGGGGCGTCGGACAAGTGCAGCTGCTGTGCCTGATCTTGGGGAGCCCGTTCCTGATGTAAATAGGTCCACATGTACAAGTCTACAGTTTAAAGACTTCTTTTTCACCTGACCTGTTTGCTACATTCCTGTTTCTATGAAATACATGAGTTACAATAAAAAGTTAAATTTATTCTGGCTGTTTTCTTTTGTGCCCTTCTGAGATCGGGGATTGCAATTCCATTGTGGGTGGGGTGGGGAGTTAGACCTGGAACAGAGACCTGGGTTCTGGACCCAAGAATTGGCCCGTAACAACTTCCCTTATGCAAGTCAATGATTTCCCGTTAGTTTTTTGACAGAAGATGAAAGTATCTGGTTGATCTAAGGGTATGGGGTGGGTTCATTTTCCTTCTCCTTGAAAGTGTTAATCTAAGAACTTAATTCCTATTTCATTCTTGGAATTTGTCAAACTTAGGTTCTCAGCAATGCTGGCTTTCAAAAACACTCAGGCATGTGGCTGGCTCAGTCGGAGTTTGCAATTCTTGATCTCATGATCTATGTTCAAGCCCCATGTTGTGTGTAGAAATTACTTCAAAAACTTAAAAAGTAACTTGGGATGCAGCCCAATTACTCACTTGATAAGGCTTTTCCTCACGGGGTTTCTAAAACACTTCAGGGACCAATTTTTTTTTAAAGATTTTTATTTGACAGATCACAGGTAGGCAGAGAGGAGGAAGCAGGCTCCTTGTGCAGCAGAGAGCCAGATGTGGGCCTTGATCCCAGGACCCTGGGATCATGACCCGAGCCGAAGGCAGAGGCTTTAACCCACTGAGCCACCCAGGTGCCCCCCAATTTTTATTTTCTAACACAAGATTTAAGCTTTGGAAAAAATTTGTAACCGGCACATTGGAAACCCCATTTTTTTATTTCAATAAGCATATGAGGAACAATAACATTGAAAAATTGTAAAGTACACATTTATTCATTGAAAGTGTGCATGGAACACAATTCACGAGGTTTGTGGACCATCTTGAGTATCCCCGTCGGCAACACGGGCTCCACTGGTTTGGGCTGGTGTCCCAACCATTTCCCAGGAAGAGGGAGGGTACCTGAGAACTGGTTCCAGATGGAGTTCACTGCTGCTTGGGAACGGTGCTGGCTGATAGCGCTGTGGAGGTTGTGTTTATTCCAAGTGAGGCCCACAGTGACTTGTAATTAACACCAACGGTTGGTTCCCCTGGCTGTTCGTGGAGGGAATTGCTACTGGACCTTGGATCAAAGGGAAAAGGGAGTCATGTGGCCCTGAGTCAGGCCACTGCTTGCCCGCAGGTGCTTGGTGTGAAAGGGGGATTTCGGAAGGCAGTGTTGTGTCCAGCTCGTGGGCGTTGGTGGGTTCACAGCCTACTTTTTCATCTCCCAGCCAACTGACCTAGGCAAGTCGTTGGTACTTGCTAAGCCTCCATTTCTTCATGTATAAAAAAGATTATTTTGCAATGTGGGAAATTAAATGAGATAGTGGCCTGGCTTCTATCTAGGGCTTTTAATAAACAGTGGGCCACTATGGTCACTCCTATATTCACATGACATTTGTGGAGAGAGACTGCTAGCTCCCAACAAGCCTCAGGGAAAGGCCCATTGGTTTGGAAGCGTTTCTCTGGGCTGGAGGCTAGAGATGGAATTGGAAATTTGCTTACCTGGGGTCAGGGGGAGTGTGGATGGCTAGCAAAAAGGCCCTCAGGACAGGAGGCTGCCGCAGCATTTGGACAGACCAAGGGTCTTTCCCATCCTTTATGTCATTTCACCTGTACAGGAACCAGTGAGAGAGTGAATGTAAAGGGGCTGAAGTGATTGTGCCAATTTCCAGAGAGGTTAAGCCACCAGCCCAAAATCACACAGCTCCTAGTCAGAGTCATAACCCAACTGGCTGGTCAGGATGCTAGTGGGTACTAAATTCTGCCTGTCCTTTTCCAGAGCTGGAGGGTCCTTTGAGATAGTCTGTTGTGCCCTATCTTGAGATGTGGGAAACGGAAGCCCAGAGAGGTCACAGAGCTATGCAGAAGTTCTTCCCACGCTGCCTCTGTGCCAGGTGTCCCGAGTCCTCACCTTTCACACATACGGGGGGGTTGGTTAGGCCATGATGCTGCAGTCAGCCCATGGAGAGCCGGTCCCACCCATGTCACAGCTGTGGGACATGAACCTCTTTGTGGCTCAGTCTCCCGCTCTCCATAAAGGGAAAAAAAATAGGGTGTGGCTCTTAGAAGAAAATGATGGAAAGATTAAATTCAGTTGATTTAATCTTAGAAGTAATACAAAGAAATTAGAATGATGCCATACACATACACAGTGAGTAATCCACATTAGCTATTATTTTATTAATAGCGTTCATAGCTTTGGAGACGTTTTCTATTTCCAGATAAAAAAGGCCAGACTTGTGGGCTTAGCTGCACGTCCTGTACTGTCCTTATCCACCCAAAGATCATGCGACCAGCTGCCCAGAGAGAGTTACCCTCTCTTCTCACAAAAGAAGGAACTGCACCAGGGATATAAAGCCAAAAGCTAGATGGCCTATGTCCTGGTAATAGACACAGAAGGACGCCTGCCATTTCTGCGGTCCTTTGCACCAGTAATTTACTTAACATTTTCTTTTGAACGATTCATATTTCCTGAAATATATTTATATGAAAAGCAAACTCTTTGCCCCTCCTGAAAATGAGAATGAGTTTACTCCTAGACAAAGAGGTGTGTGTGTGTGTGTGTGTGTGTGTGTGTGTGTAAATTCCTTCTGTTATCACTTTGTCACTCCCAGGATTGAGCATCGGACAGCAGAGAGGTGCTGAAGACATACCTCTGGGCTGAAGGGAAGCTTTGTCATCTACTTTTTTTTTTTTTTTAAGATTTTATTTATTTATTTGACAGAGATCACAAGTAGGCAGAGAGGCAGGCAGAGAGAGAGGAGGAAGCGGGCTCCCTGCCTAGCAGAGAGCCCCATTCCGGGCTCAATCCCAGGACCTTGGGATCATGACCTGAGCGGAAGGCAGAGGCTTAACCCACTGAGCCACCCAGGTGCCCCTATCATCTACTTTCTTTCCCTCCAGGAGTGGCTGGAAGCAGATCCAGGACTCCACCTCCCAGCACTGTGACCCTGGGTTAGCTACCTTAAAATCCTTGCACTGTGTGCATTTCTGCCTTTGGGAAACTGGCTGATAACTAATGTCCCCTTTAGGACTGATGTTGGGGTTCAAAATGCTGAGTGATAAGCAACACCCAGAACAGACTACACATTGTGTAGTTCTCAGAGATCCGAAAGGGACAGAACCACCTTGCTTTGTTATTTGAAGCCAGGTCCGCCTGTCATCTAAAAGGATCCCTTCTGGGGGTGCGGTGAAGGGGGTGGATAGCATCCCATACTTTGGGAATCTCCACCCTGAGTGAACTGGACAGGGCTGAGGAGAGCCCCTAGAAAGTTTCGGGAAAGGAGCGCCAGGACAAACGTGCCCACGCATCCCTTCTGCCTTGGGGGGTGGTGGGGCGGGGGAGGAGGAAAGGAAGGGAGCCAGAAGCTTGAGCTCACCGACTTGCTGTCTACAAGAGCCATGGCGGAGGGCCCAAGATGGGGTCGGGGAGGGGGGGCAGTGGAGGTCACTAAATGCTATGTAATTCTTGGAATGTTGAAAGGGAAATAACCACCTTTTTTTTTTTTTTTTTTTTTTTTTTTTTTTTTTAAAGCCAGGTCTCCTATCACCTAAAGGGATCCCTCCTTTGTGGGTACCTCACCCTCTGGAAACCGCCGGGACTGGGGTGCCCCAGCAGGTGTGGGGAGCACTAGTTGTAATGCCAAGAAGACCCTGCATGATCGCGCCCCTATATCCGTTTGGGTGTGCAAAATGGAGAGAGGCAGTGGTCTGCGTCGGCCACACGGTGTACAGCAGAAAATGGCCTGAAAGCCCAGCCCCACCTGGGGACACGGGGAAGAAAGGCCGAGGGCTACAAAGGTCACATCCATCGCCTGTCCTCTGCACACAACTCTCTCGGATCGCTCTGCACAACCCCTCCCCCTACCGGGAGAGGCCAGGGTTGCACACGGGCTCCAGGAAAGGGCGATCCTGGGGACGCCTGCACCGGGTACGGGGGTGGGGAAGGCGGTCCGGACCCAGGCGCCGGGTTTCCGGAACACGCGGGAACAGGGCCGGCTACCGACCACGGGGAGACCCGGGGCGAGTTGGGAGGCTGAAACATCTCGTGCCCCCGGCGCGGTGCGTAGCGAGCCCTACGGCCCTCCGGGGACTTGTGCGCCCGGCCCCGCCAGATGCACACAGCTCGGTCAAGGCCCGGGCGGGCCTGGAGTTCCAGGCGGGGCGGGTGCAAGGGCAGGGGCGGGGCCTTTGCGCCCGGGCCACCCGCTCCGCCTATAAAGTCAGCCCGCGGCGGCGAGGCATTATTTCGCTTTCAACTCGCAGCGTTGTGTTCTTTGCGTTGTTTGTTTATTTTGAATTTCCGTCCTCGGTGTGGTGCGACATGGACACTAACTGCTCTTGCTCCACCGGTAAGGGATACGCTTTCGAGGCGTGGGTCGCGGGGTGTCTCTGGTGTGGGAAGAGCCGGTGTTGGGGGCTGGAACTGAAGTAGATTTTTCGAGTCAGCCTCTGGAGAGTACGGCCGTTCTCTTGTCTTTTGGGTTTACAGTTGAGGGTATTTGTGGTCATGTTGAGGTTCCCTGTTGGTTAGGGGTGCTGGCCTCGAACCCGGTGTGCTGTTCTGGCCACGGGGGTGCCAGGACGTGGTGGTAAGTGGGGACTCTCCTTGCATGGGCTGATTCTGGACCTTGGGATCCTTCTTGAGTCAGATCTGGGACGGATCTACTTTGCCCAGCAGCAGAAGTGGAGTTTCTCTTAATTCGCCGTGGGCGAGAAAGGAGCTCCCAGGGCTGGGCACTGACAGGATGCCTCGGGGACCCTTCGTTGCCTTATTTTTGAGGCTCCCACATCATCCTTGGTCACTGCTCTTTCTTTTTCTTGGCAGGTGGTTCCTGCACGTGCGCCGGCTCCTGCAAATGCAAGGAGTGCAAATGTACTTCCTGCAAGAAGAGTGAGTGGAGTGGGGTCTTCCGTGGAGATCGGGGGTTGGGCTGGTTGTGGAGGGGGGAAACCTGGCGCTCAGCAGGCAGGAGCAGGTCAGTGACCCAGCCTCTGTGCAGCCCTTGCTCTGAGCCCTTGATTCAGAATTGGAGCTGAAAGGGTATGTAGATAGTTGTCTCAATTTCCTCTAGGACAGGAAGGTTGAGGCTCAGAGAGGTCAGTAATTAGTGTCAAGGAAGGAGCCGGAACTACAGTCGAGGTGTTCTGTCTCCTACAGCCTTTGAACTCTCCAGTGTCCTGAACACTTGAGTATGTGAACTTGGTGACCATGTGTGGTTTGTCTGACATGGTGCAGCCCTTTCTTGTGGGGACAGTCTGGAGCTGCAAGGCAGGGGGCTCGCTCTCTCTGATCTTGAGGACTTCCATTAAGATGCATGGTTCTGGAAGGGAAGGGACCAGCCTGCATTGTTTCTTGGACACCCTGTCACTGTGTTTCCAGGCATTCTGCCCTGTCTTGGAATCAGATGGGGGCAGGGGGATGGCTTCCTAGTGCCTAGGATCTAGTCTAGGGAGAGCATGTCATTATCAAGTCAGGGTCCTCTGGGGCTGGGCGCAGGGCCGGTGCCAGTCCTGTTCTTAGGAAGGGGGGGGGTCTCTGATTCTCTGGCCTTTGTCCCCTAGGCTGCTGCTCCTGCTGCCCTGCGGGCTGTGCCAAGTGTACCCAGGGCTGCATCTGCAAGGAGGCGTCGGACAAGTGCAGCTGCTGTGCCTGATCCCGGGGAAGCCCGTTCCTGATGTAAATAGAACCACATGTACAAACCTGTAGTTTCTTCTGTGTTCATACTACCTGACCCAGTTGCTACATTCCCATTTTTGTGAACTCTTTGAATGAGAGTAAATTCACCTAGATTGTTCTGACTCCCAAGTGTCTGGTGATATGATGGGAAGATGGGACTTGGTTCTAATTGGGCTGTAGGGGAAACTGGCGTGGGGGGGTGATGTTAGCAGGGTCTAAGGTTCTTGTGGTCTGTCCTGGTTCACTTCCTTGAGCTCTTGGGTTTTGTTTTTTGTTTTTTTTTGTTTGTTTTTGTTTTTTCTTTTGACTACTCTTGGCTTGGCTGTGACATGGTTTCCTGTCACCTAGAGAGTCCGTGCCCTGTGTCACTGCCTATATTCACTCAGTAGTCACCTATGATGTGTCTACTGTATACATAGCATCATCATCTGTATATATAGGCATTGGGCTCTCAGTGTTGATGTAACAGGGCGCTACCAGACTGTTGGGGCCTGTTGGGGAGAGGTCATTACTGAATGGAAAAACGACCGTGGTTGTGACAGAATGCTGTTGGGTGAGTCCAAGTAAGGAGACCTCACACAGACCGCTGCATTCCTGTTGGGGGGACAACTGGAAAGGCTGTGATGGGGACAGGGGTGGGCTAGCTCGTCTGGGCAAGCGTGTGAGGGGATGTGCTAAGTTGATCTCAGAGAAGAGAGCAGAGTCCCATGTGTCTCCTCTGCTTGACTCGCAGCCTCTTTGCTCTGTGAATCCCTCGGAGAGGTCTAGAGTGCCGCACCATGGTCCCATTTTCCCCTTCCCAGCCCCCTCTCCAATTTCTTAGGCATAAGATGGAATGGGGAACCCGGGTTTTAGGGTTGTGATCCTACTGACCACATGGAGCCTTTCAGTGACATGAACTGAGTCTCTGCCAGGGAATGTTTCCATCCTGGTTGGAATTTGAAGCCAACTCCCCAACATAAAATGGCCTGAACTGGAGGTCTAGGGAACGTGGAGGAAACTTGTTCTTGGGTGACTTGTGTGGCCTCTTGGTGCCTCCTATTTCTCATCTGTAAAGTGGGAGACAGTCCTAGCCTCTACCCAGAGGGTTGTGAGGTTCAATGTCGCTATCATAGTCCCTGCTCAAAATAAGGGCTCCGGAAGTGCCCTTCCCTCTGGGGCCAGGCATGGTATCTGACATTCAGTAGGTAATCCATGAGTGCTGAGTTCAGAGAGCACTTACAGGACTCCTACTGTAGGTAAACCCTTATGTTGGGCACGGAAAGAAGAGAATAAGATCATGCCTTTGCTGGAGGAGAACTTATTCAAATCCCTGTTGAAATCAGGGAGCATTTAGCGTTTCAGGATGGCCCTGCTGAGCTGTGGAGGGTGTGACTCAGTCTGATCAGGAGGTGGAGAGAAAACCCTATCACTCATCCTTTCATTCACATGGCCACGTTTTTGGCCAGAACTAATTGGAGAACTGGACAAGTAGGTGGTTAACTCTTCTAGGGGAGAGGGAGGAAGCTGGTGCAGATACTTAGTATTGGATGAACCAATCAGCACTTGTTGCAGAGAATTAGAAATTCAAGGTGCAGGTGGCCCGAACAAAGGAATTGGAGCTCATGCTGTAACTGGTTCAATGTCAAGGGAACAAAGAATCCACCCAAATGATGGCCTTGAGGATGATTTTGACCAAGCTACAGATGTTTTCTCCACCCCCCGCCCCATTAAGATTTTATTTTAGGGAGAGAAGCCCAAGCAGACTCCCCACTTAGGGTGGAGCCTGATGCAGGGCTCGATCTCACCACCCTGAGATCATGACCTAAGCCAAAATCAAAAGAGTGGGAGGCATAACTGACTGAGCCACCCAGGAGCCAGTAGAGTACTGGTTTCTATGAGGACTGCTGTTCATTTCAGTCTTCTAGGGACCGGAGAGCTGAACACCTGCTGGGAAAAGTCTCGGGGACACTTCCCTTCCAATTCTGAAAGTGAACCCTTCAAGGGCACTACCAGAAATGGACTCCAGCTGAAATTAGGTTAAAAAAAAAAAAAATCCATTGAAAGGGCAAAGGGAACTGTGGGACCAATCAAGGATGGAGAGCTAGGCCCAGAAAACAAGAGCCAAGGTACTAGGGGGAGGCAAGCAGCAGGGCCAGTCCCAGGAGCAGCCTGGCTGGGCCACCACAGTGGGCACAACTGTCATCACTGCTTCTGTAACCCTTGGACCCTGCCATTGCTGCCACTGGCCACAGCTCTTGCAACTCAATTCTCAATTGTCCACTAAGCTCTTTGCCTCTTGTCCCAGACCTGAAGATCCTAGCTGGCTGGGGGTGGGGAGGAGGCCTATCTGGCCACTTGTCGATTCCCCAGTGGGAGGCAGGATCCTGCAGACACTCCAGAATGACTCTGTGGGTAAGATGCCAGTAAGTTCCAGGCCAGAAACCAGTGAGCCATTCCAGAGAGTTTAATAAGGGGATTTTTGGGTTGGGGGGGGGGGGGGGTTGTTGGGAAGCTAGGAGTTGGAAGAATTCAGAGAACGCTGATCCACAGATGTGAAGCAGAGGAGTCATCAGCAGGCCTACACCTGCGGAGGAGAAGGGGCTGTCCCTGGACAGAGGAGCTGCAGCTGTGAGCTTCAGGTGGCATGCAGCCTTGCAGGGGAGCCAGGGGAACACTTCTGGTGACCTCTCGCTCTCCCCAACCAGATGCTCTTGGGTCCGCACCCTCGGCCTGGCTCCTGGAGGGGAGGGTGGACAGTGGATTGGGGAAGATAGCCAGCACACCCTGCAAATAGGGTGTGCCGCCATCCGCAGAAGCCTTCTGCCCAAGCCGCGCCCAGGGAGAATCTCGCTAATCCGAGGCTGAGTTCAACTCGAGGGGCTGGAGGGAAGAAGGGGTATCAAGGAGGATGGTAGAAGCCCTGTGGTGGGGCACTGGAGGTCCCTCAGAATGCCAGTTTGCAGGTGTGGCGGAGTAAGTCTGCCCAGCCCCGGGGGGAGGAGGGTGGAGGAGAAACTGAATCATGCACGGGTGTCCCCAAGGAACTCTCACCTGGCCCCACCTTTGGCATCACAATAGTCACTGAACCACCCTTGCAGAGCATCCCAGAGGCCACTCCTGGCTGGCTGAAGGCCTACACCTCCTGCCCTGGAGGCAAAGCCATGAAGTTGATTTCACCCACCCCCCATTCCATCACCACACCCAAATCCTGCCTCGCCCCTTCCTCCCCTCCACCTCGGCCTGCCTCCTGCCTTCTGTAGACTGCTATGGAGCAGGAGGGGGAGGTCGAGCTATGCTGTAAAAGCTGGCTTGCTCTCGCCTCACAGCCAGCAATGGGGACCTCTCCGGAGTCGGAGACCCTCCCAGACCTCTGCCCTCACCTGCACGGGCTCAGGGATTCTTGAACCTTCAAGGGAGGAGGCTGAGATGTTGTCCTCAACAGACTCGGTGGACTGGACCCCAGGGGATTCCAGATCTGGGGCCCCATCACAGGTCACTCTGGCCTGCCTAACACATCATTGCCATTGCGGAGGGTGGGGGTTCGGCCACAAACTGGGGCACCCTTCTCACTCTCTCCAAGATATTTCCTGTGTCCTACCCCCAACTCCCAAGCCATACCCTCCACCAGGAAGGCATTTAGTGATTCAGAGTCACCCCATCTGGAGGCTTCCACAGATCGGCCTTGTTCTTCGGAGAAGGCCACACTTCATCCAGAAAGTGACTCTGGGCGTGCATTCAGGCTTGCAATGGACGCTGGTCAAGTTGGGCTGTCTGGTACCGATCTTTCTTCTGGTGAACCTCCTCTGCCCAGCCCTGGAGAAGGGGGTGTTGGAGACTCAGGAGTCCAGTCCAAAAAGCCAGAAGTTCAGACCCTTGTCCTCCAAGGATCCCCAAGCAATCAGATGTTCCCCCTTTGGAACTCACACGTGGGTTAGAATGGGTTCGGAGGGCATTTCTCACAGGCACATGCCCTGACCAGATTCTTTGGGCCCAGAGACCAGGCCTGTGGATCTTGTGTCCCAACCCTATGCATGGCATTTCCTTCATTCCTGCCTCTTTCCAAGCCTGGTCCCTTTGTGTCCCCCTACCCCAACCTTTTATCATTCCAGTGAATAACACTTAGCTTAATTCTACTAAGGAGTCTGGATTTAGAATTAAAAAAAAAAAAAAGGTGGGGAAGGTGTTGGTGGGGCGAGGAGGCTTCCTCTGTGGCATCATAGGAGCACAGTTCCTAAGATTGGCCTTACCAGACCCCAGGTCCTGAGACTCCGAGGGCAGAACAGTCTGGGGGCCTGATACCACCTCGCAGCATCCTGGCCCACATGCCTTCTTGTCTGGGCCTGTGAGACACACCCATGGGTGAAGTTTTCTTTGGGCAGGAGGCATTTCCTGCACTTGGAGCCTGCCACTCTCAGGCATGGGAAAATTACTTTCCTGGCAGGGAATCAAAGCTTGTACCAGTCCGATGAGGCTCCTCATGTCCCTGTGTGTCACATGGTGCTGGGTCCCCGGTACAGATGGAAAAACAAGACAGATTCCCAAGGAAAGCTCTCTCATGTGCCTGGTGCTTGGCACGCCTGACTCCCCTTGCAGTGTGCCCAACTGAATGTGGGCCCTTTTCTCTCCTGGAGGAGGGCACAGTATAAGAAAAGGCTTGGGAAGAAGAGCCTTGTTCGATCATTTCCCAGATAATAGGGAGCTATAGAAGGTTAAGGGGCAAAGAAACAGTCTGAGTACAGCTGTTCATTTATTCATTCCTGGGTCCTCCCGCTGTGCTGGGCCAGTGCAAGGACTGATTAGTAACGAGTTAGACAGCCTTTGCCCTCTAGGGGTGTGTGGGCAGAGTCAAGTACACAAATAAATTCAATAAAGGTGGTCGCTGGTCCAGGCTGCCATCTTGCCCTGGTCCCCTACCCGGTCTCCCTACGTCTGCCTTGGGCCCCTGCAGTCTGTCAGCCAGCAAACAGGGGTGTTCTGCTCAAAACACAACATTGGTATCTATCTGTGTGCCAAGTCCTCACCAGGACCCACAGGGCCATAAGAGAATCTATCTATGGATGCACATTGTCTGCTAGATTTTTAAATTTCTGCCAATGAAATGGGTGCAAAATGATACCTCACTGTGACTTTAATTTGCATTTTCTTGATCACTGCTGATGTGGAACATCTCTTCATATGTTTGTTGCCATATGTGTTTCTTTTTCTGAAAAATGCCTGTCTGTATCTTGGGCTCATTTAAAAAGGAAATAGTGAAGTCCATCCTTTATTCAGATTTCCTTAATTTGTCCCTAAGTTCCTTTTTCTGTTCCAGGGAAGACACAGCATTGCATCTAACCAGCGAGTGGCCTTACACTTACCACTCTCGATGTTGACCTTGACCCCCAGACCAAAGCAGCAGTTGTCAGGTGTCTCCACAGTAAGGTTATTCTTTTTGGCCCCCATCTCTGTGCTTCACTCTTTGAAAGGAAGTTGCTTTGCCCTTCCACACTCACGGGATGGGAAGTTACACTCCTCAAGGTCAAGTATCTATATACATATTTGGAATTCCACACAGGAGATTTATGTCTTTTCAATTTATTTTCTTGTTCAGTGATTCATTTCTATCAGCCTGGGTTCATGGGTATTTACTTTATACTGTGGGTTATAATCCAGTGCCACTTTACTTATTTTGTTGCTCAAATTATTCCAGTCTGGGGGTGCCAGGGTGGCTCAGTGGGTTAAGCCTCTGCCTTCGGCTCAAGTCATGATCTCAGTGTCCTGGGATCGAGCCCCACATCGGGCTCTTTGCTCTGTGGGGAGCCTGCTTCTCCCTCTCTCTGCCTGCCTCTCTACCTACTTCTGATCTCTGTCAAATAAATAAATAAAATCTTTAAAAAATTATTCCAGTTTGGCTACTGATCGTTTTTGGCTCCTGGACCATTTTGACATACCCCTATCATTGTGGGTTTTCTTTTCTTTTCTTTGTTGTTGTTGTTGTTGTTTTAATCACTTCATTACTTTCCGTTTGTGCCCATTTTTCCATGGGTTACTTATATCCTTCTTATGTTACAGGTGTTCATTGTACACTCTTGAAATTCAACCTTCGTCTGAGTCTTTTGATGGGCAAACATTCTTACTTTTAGTTAAACTTATCAAATTTTATTATATAATCAGTTCTTTTGTGGCTCGTTTAGGAAATCTTTTGCTACTGTGAAGTCTAAAAGATATTTGAATACCTAAAAATATCTAAAATATATCTTCTGAAGTTTTGTTTTTAAATTGAAGTCCTTCATCCATCTGGAATAGGGTTTCTGTATATAGTGTTGAGACAAGCATCCAATTTCATCTTTTTCCTGGTGAGTAATCAGGTCCTTTATTGCATGTTCCTTCTTTTCTCCACTGACCTGACTTGCCACTTTTGTTAAGTACCAAAGTTCCATAGATGCGTGGATCTCTTTCTGAGATTGCTTCTCTCTTTTTCTGAGATTGTTCTCTCTTTTTTTAAAAGATTTTATTTATTTATTTATTTGACGGGGGAGGAGAGAGAGAGAGAGAGCGCGGGCGCGGGCACGAGCACGGGCACGAGCACAAGCAGGGGGAGTGGCTGGCAGAGGGAGAGGCAGAATCAGGCTCCCTGCTGAGCAGAGAGCCAGGACCCTGGGATCATGACCTGAGTCGAAGGCAGATGCTTAACCTACTGAGCTTCCCAGGCGCCCCTGAGCTCTCTCTTTTTAAAAAAAATATTTTTAAAAAAATATTTTATTAAGTAATCTCTACACCCAACATGGGGCTCGAACTCACAACCCCGAGATCAAGAGTTGCGTGCTCTTCTGACTGAGACAGCCAGTCACCTCTCTTTTCTAAAACCTTATAATAAGCCCTGACGTCTCTCCATACCTCTATTTCCAAGCCCCTGCTGTTTTTCAGAAATATCCCAGCTATCCCTGGCTCTTTGCTCTTCATTTTAGAATCACCTTATTATAGTTCTAAGGAAAAATTCCTGTAGATTCTGATCAGATCTGCTTTGAATCTACAGATCAATCTGGGGGAAGCAGATTTTTTTTTTCCACCCTCAAACAGCAGAAATGTATTTTCTCACAGTTCTGGAGGCCAGAAGTTTGAGTTCAGGGTGGCAGCCTGATCAGGTTCTGGGGAGGGCCCACGTCCTGGCTTGCAAACAGCTGCCTTCTTGCTGTGTCCTCACGTGGCGGAGAAAGAGCGAGAGCAGACATCTTGAGCATATCAAACCTTCCTATCACGAACCAGTTCATTAACAGGGGGGATGCATTCCAGTTCTCCAGCCGGCGGGTGGGTGGGGGTGGGGGGGTCTGGTTTGCATTCGTACACACGAATACATACGTTTATTATAAATTGTAATGATATAAAGATTATGTAGCACACAATTTATTTTGTTTTTTTTTTTGGGTTTTTTTTGTTTTTTGTTTTTTTTTTAAAGATTTTATCCATTTATTTGTCAGAGAGAGAGAGGGAGAGAGAGCAAGCACAGGCAGACAGAATGGCAGGCAGAGGCAGAGGGAGAAGCAGGCTCCCTGCCGAGCAAGGAGTCCGATGTGGGACTCGATCCCAGGACGCCGGGATCATGACCTGAGCCGAAGGCAGCTGCTTAACCAACTGAGCCACCCAGGCGTCCCGTAGCACACAATTTAGAAAAAAAATAACAAAATATGCAATACTCTTTATCATACTCCGTATTGTCCATATAGTCTGTTGATTTTCACAGAACACTTTGTCACTGGTTTTTGCTGTACCCTTGTATTTGCTGTTGTAGGATGGTTTGCAATTGATGAGTAAATATAGTTCCATTATGAAGGCAGGTTCATTGTTTTGTTTTGTTTTCATTAATGAGTAAAATGAAAGCCAACCATGGTTTCTCTTGTGTACCCTTTTTTTCTTCTTCTTTTTTTAAACCAACCTTTAAAAAAAAAAAAAAGCAGGATCAGGGGCGTCTGGGTGGCTCAGTGGATTGAAGCTCTGCCTTGGGCTCAGGTCACGATCTCGGGGTCCTGGGATAGAGCCCCGAGTTGGGGGCTTTCTGCTTGGCAGGAAGCCTGCTTCCTCCTCTCTCTCTGCCTGCCTCTCTGCCTACTTGTGATCTCTCTCGTCAAATAAATAAAATCTTTTTTAAAAATGCAGAATCATTCTCAGGCCACTGAAAGACAAACTTTGGCTCAGTTTGACTCACTGGCCATAACTGACTGACCCTTGGTCTATAGTATTGGAATCGCTTATGTCTGTTGTATCTGATTGGTGAAAACACTATGCAATGATATATTACTGTGCCTCTCTTCCCAACTCTGGGTTCAGTGACCTCATGTGGGTGGCTAGAAATTTGGGTAGTGTTTATAGCACCTAAATTAGCAAACACGGAAAACCAAGGCTTGATTGATTATTTGCCGATTGTCTAGATTAAAAAGTGATACAGTTAATGTTGACAATGCAGATCAAACCTAAAATGCATAAGCATTCCATTATGAGGAGCATAAAGAATTGAGGGAAAAGAATCTTCACCAAAGAAATCACTCGTGTTATTTTAATGAACAAAGAAAGTTGCAACACGCACCTTCTGATACTGGGACCCTCATCTCCCAGTGCAGAGTGGCCTTGCCTGGCATCGGGGATGGGCACATGACACGCTCCTGACCAATCAGAGTTATGAGTCCGGGGATGGTCACACGACCCAATTCAGGTCAATCAGAGTGGATTCTGAGACATTTGCTCAACTCTGGGGCCAAGGATGCTCTATTTCTGCTGCGGTTGCTAAGCTGCGGGGTCCACCGCAGGAAGAAAAGCCATCTGAGTGTGAAGCAGACAGAGGAGGGCAGGGCCAAGACCTGGAGGGAGTCCTGATGTCTTTGCTGGAACACTCACAGTCCTTGGGATACAGAAGAGTTTCCTGGATTTTCTGTTTGGTGAGCCAATACATGCTTGTGCTCTCGCTGAAGCCAGTCTGAGCTGGGCTCTTTGATGCTTGTCACGGAGTCTTTGAATGGCCCATCCCAGACCCTGAGCCGCAGTTCCAGTCTGGAAGGTGCAGATAAGCTAGACCAAGAGGGATGCACAAGGGACCAGGCTTTGGGGGATCAGTGTCCTATTTTGGATTTACCGCCTTTCGAGGGCCTGACTTCAAGTCACTAGGTTCTGCTCTTGGGACCTCTGCTTCCCCACCTGGTGTCTGTTCTCAAAGGTGTGCAGAGACAGAGTTAAATGGAAACTTCTTGGCCAAAGTGTTCACAGTGGTTTTCCTTCTGCCAGGGCATCTGCATTCGACAGAGAGAGCTCCCGCTGGTCGATCGCAGAATAAGTCATTCCGTGATGGGTCACATCAGCAGATGCTTACTCTCCCACAACGTCCTGGTTTTGCTGTGACCACTCACTGATGACGTGGGAAGGCTACAGGGCATGGACTAAGTCAACCCTGAATTTTATTCTGGTTTATGCCACTTACCATCTAGGTGATATTTGACAAGATATTTAGCTTCTCCGAGCCTCAGCTTATTCATCCAACAAATGGGACTTTGAAGGGTAAATAATGATGCCCAGCATGTAGAAGCTGATCAGTAAGTGGCAGATAGTATAATGCTACAGATGTGTGGCTTTCCACCAGATTAGCATGGGTTTTAAAGTTTGTTAATAACAAATGAGAATGCTCGCCCGCTGCTTTGAAAGACCAAAGAGCCCTTAGATGTACCTCTAGGGTTCTGATTTTTTTTTTTTAGAAGCTTATGAGTTTATGCATTTCTTTTGCAATTAAAAATGATTATTTGTGAAATAAAACTGAGGCATACACGAGGTCACAAGGTGGATAAAAACTTAAGAGGCTCCCAACTCTTGGCCTGATGCTGTCTTCAGAGCGTCTCTCTAAAAGGCAGTCATGGCTTGGCTCCAGCCCCTTGTCTGGCGGAATGTGGGTTCAGTGTGGTCAGACCTTGCAAATTTTCAGGACAAATCGGAAATTAAGCTTTTTATGTAAAATATCCAGGTTTTTAAAAAAATTGTATGGAAACTCAAGAACATTATGCTAACTAAACTAGCCAGACACAAATAGACTAATATTATAGGATTCTACTTACATGAAGTACCTTGAATAGGCAACCTCATAGAGACATAAAACAGAAGAGGGTGGTTAGAGGAAGAGGGGGATGGGCAGTTATTGTTTGGTGGGAAACACATTTCTGTTTGAGAAGATGGATGCCCAGCATTGTGAATATTCTCGATGCCACTGCATTGCACATTTAAAAATGGCTAAAATGGGGGTGCCTGGGTGGCAAAGTCAGTTAAGCATCTGCCTTAGGCTCAGGTCCTGATCCCAGGATCCTGGAATATAGCCCCAAATCCCAGACTCCTTGCTCAGCGGGGAGTCTCCTCCCTCTCTCCACCTCCCCCCACTTGTGCATGCTCTCTCTCTCAAATAAATACATAAAATCTTTTTTTTTTTAAAGATTTTATTTATTTATTTGACAGATAGAGATCACAGGTAGGCAGCGAGACAGGCAGAGAGAGAGGAGGAAGCAGGCTCCCAGCTGAGCAGAGAGCCTGATGTGGGGCTCGATCCCAGGACCCTGGGATCATGACCTGAGCCGAAGGCAGAGGCTTTAACCCACTGAGCCACCCAGGCGCTCCCAACATAAAATCTTTTTAAAAATGGTTAAAATGGGGGCGCCTGGGTGGCTCAGTGGGTTAAAGCCTCTGCCTTTAGCTCAGGTAATGTTATATGCTGGGATCAAGCCCCACATTGGGCTCTCTGCTCAGCAGGGGGCCTGCTTCCCCCCCCCCCCCCCCCCCCCCCCCTCCCCCTCTGCCTACTTGTGATCTCTGTCTGTCAAATAAATAAATAAAATCTTTTTAAAAAATAAATAAAAATAAATAAATTAATTAAATCTTTAAGAAAAAAAAAAAGAGAGAGAGAGAGGGGAGAAAAATAGTGTGGACCAAACGGAAGTCAGAAGACCAGATTTAGCCAATTTGCAGCTCCTGGCTGGTATATCCCTATTTGGAATGCTAACTCCGGCCCATTCCCCTTTCACCTACCTCAGTCTTGCTCATACTTCAAGGACTGGCCCAAATGTCACCCCTTTTCATTCCCCAAGGTGGAGGGTCCGGCGACATTGAGGCCACTCTGTTGCATGGCCACGGCGAGCCCCTTGAGAGACACATTCCCAAGCCGCCACAGCCCAACCCCATTTTCTTGTCTTCTGGTCCACTTTTATTACCGCTCTGGCCGTGTAGGCATCTGAAATGTCACCCTCCACGACTGTTAGTTCCTTGAGGATCATGATAAGATCTGTTTTCCCGAGTTCTCGCACAATTCAGTGCTGTAGAATTATGGAGTGCCTGCTCCCTGCCAGACTTAGGGGCCTGGCTACAGAGAGAAGAGACCTAGGAGCCCCCGTCTCACTTCCTTAGGGGCAGAACTCTGTTGTTTGGGGTTTAATCTGGGGCATGTCATCCTGGGCTCCACTGACATTTTGACTCTCGAGGTGGGGGCTGTCCTGTGTATTGGAGGGTGTTTAGCAGCATCCGTGGCCTTGACCTACGAGACACAGTAGTAGTTGTGACAACCCAGAATATTTCCAGATATTTCCAAACGTCCCCTGGAGGCCAAAATAACCCCCTAGTTGGGAACGGTTTCATTCATTGATTCATTTACCCAGGAAGCACTTTCTTCGAATGAAGATCTGGATCACAGGCAGGTTGAAAGCTGGATACATTTTTAAAAAAATAACAACATAATGTAGCTATGGTTACCCAGAATTCTAAGTGTTCTTCCTCCCAGTGTCATAGATCCCAGCTGTTCTGCTCAAATCTGCAAGTCTGAGCGCCCTATAGTTGAAAAAGGGATTGACTTCCCTTACTGGGTGTTTGCTGCCACCTGGTGGTAAGTTCGTTCATTGCATGCTTGGAGGGAGTGCCCGTCCAGTTTCACTAGTCACACACCAGCACATCCAAAGGTTAAGACAATTTGACACGCTTTTCTCGGACGCTAGAAAGCAGTTCTAAGTTCGGAGCTCAGACGGACCCTTGGGAAAAGAGTCTGGAGTTATCAGGAGATGGTATAAGCAGCGACCTGCCAATTTTCTAGGGCCTTGGTTTGAACTTGAGGTATACAGAATTTGCCCCTGCTTTTCCTATTACTGAAGGCCCTGTTTGGAATGTGTTTATAATTTATGATCAGGTGCATTCGAATTCATTTTGTGAAGACCTTTTTGAGAATTTCATAGTACACTTGGAGATAATTAGATGTATTGAGGATATCATTAAAAGGGGGTGTCTTGTATTAAAGTGGTGTTTTCCAAATTCCTCTGGAATTAGAAATTAAGTAGGTCTCAGGTAGGGCCCTCCAGTGACTGTTAGCAGCAAGGAGGTCTGGAAGCCTCAGCGTCATGGTGCCAGAGCTATCTCTCTGGTAATTCACCCTGCTGTCTGACCTCGAGGATGGGGACTATCCCTGAGACTCAGTCTTCAGGTCTGTGCTGCCTGCTGTCCATCTGGGCCCAGACAAAATGGTTATTCAGGGCTTAGGCTTGGGGAAAAGCCAAGTCCCACCACTGTTACTATGGATGATATTTAACAGAAATGAGAGAAAAGTTTCAAGAGACTAAGGGAATTCAAGAGAGTGAGACTTTGGTCTGTTTTTGACACAGCAACCAGACTCAATCTGGTACGACACCTCACTGCCCTGTGCCAAACCCCATCATGACCTGGCATTTCTCTTAAGTAAAAGTCAATGTCCTCACGTGGGCTCACAACACCTTAGGAAACTCTCTCCCATCAGCCCATCAGCTCCGTTCACCTAGACCTGTTCTTCATGAGCATCATGAATATTCTGTCTCAGGACCTTTGCACCTCCTGTCCCCCTGTGCCTGGGATGCTCTGTCAGACTGGCTCCCCATCCCATCTTCTTCAAGTCTTCTCTCGGCACCTCCTCCTCAGAAACTCACTCCATCCCCTGGCCCAGCTTTATGATCGAGCACCTGTAGTCTCATCTCCCATATTTTTTTGACACTCTGTCTATCTCCCCTTAACAGAGGGCAGGGACTTCTTTTAATGGAAGAAGTCTTGCTGACCACAGATCTTTATTGACAGGGTGTGTGCTGTAGCAATCAGGCAGGCAAGGCAGACTTGCCAGTGAAAGATCTCTCTCTTTAATAGGGACATTATTTGAAGGACACCATTTAGAAGCCATTATATAGTTATTGTAAAAGATGTCTTATAATCATGGTAACAATGTTCAATCTTTTTTACATAGCCCATGAAGCTATATGATCATCTCACAGCTTGGTTTCATAGGCTTAGGTGAGATCTGACCTATACTTCCCCTACTTGGTACCTTGAGGGTTTATTCCATCCACGAAGGAATGGGGACAGTGCAGGGCAGTTGGGGCGCAGTTGCCCTGGACTTGAGGTCACCCACATTGGAAAACAGGTGCCAAGAAATGAACTGCGACTGCTGGGCTCGTTCTAACTAAAAGGAGTTTGATCCTGGATGCTTCTAGGGCCTGAGATTCTAGAGTCAGTGCGTTGGCTGCATCTCCGAAGTCCTGCTGTCAAGCTGTCTGTCACTCCTAGGCATGTCACTGTGAGCCAACCTGGTGCCTGGAACAGTGCCCAGCACATACTATGTGCTCAGTGAGAAGGAAGCCAGGGCTGGGGATGCATTCTTGGAGGCACTGGGGGGTGAGAGGGTAGTCAGAAGACCCTGGGGGCTCACAAGGAGTCCCAGGTGAGGCGGGAACGATGAACATAAACATGTTCTGGGAAAGAGAGGCTGGAAACCAGCAAGTCCTGATGGGGCCTGAGAGAATGAACTGGATGCACCCAAGAGGAGAGGGCTGGGTGAGGGGAGCATATCATGGGTGAGAATGATGTTTTAATTTCCTTTTTCCTCCCCTTCTTCCTCCCCTCCCCTTGATCGCTGAAGTCGTGTATTTCGTAGTGGTAGAAAATTTGTAAATTATAGAAAAGAACTAAGGAAATTTCACACCCAGAGATGATCCTTGCAAACATTTTAGTGTCTATCCATGTAGTCTATTTCTGACAATATTAATTTTTGATTATGCATAATACACAGATACATTCTTCTTGTACAAAATTAAGGCATTACAGATAGGCCTTGGGTTCCCTTAGACAGCCAGCCCCACTCCTGGTCCCTTCCCTCCAGCTCCTGTTCTCAGATGACCACTCCATCAGGGTAATAAATGTCATTCCAGACTGATCTCTATGTGCGTGGAGATGTAGAGACCTATTTTTAGGTGGAACTATATTTTATATAGCAAATTCAGCTTTGTGGCTGCATTTTTTTTTTTACTTCATATGTGTGTACTTTTTCTGTATACTTCTATATGTCCTTAAAGAGAATATATTTTGTAGGTTCTTAAACTTGTTTGAACTGAATCACTCATACCGATGTGCAGCTTAAATGATTTAATGATTTAGGGCAAAGGGTTGAGAGTGGAGGCTCTGGAAGTTGATTACAGACATTTGAATCCTGTTTCTACCACTTACTAGCTGTGTGAGCTTGGGTGGGCTCCTTAACCTCTCTGTGCTTCAACTGCCTCCTTTGTGGAAGAAAGCTTTTAGTAGTTAGTATCTTGCTTCCTCAAAGAGTTGTTTTGAGGGTGAATGAGATGAGATGAACTATTAAAAACAGTCCCTGCCATGTGGGATGCTACAAATAAATGTTAGATCTGATACATTTGTTAATACCTCTGGGACCACCCCCCCTTTTTTTAAAGATTTTATTTATTGATTTGACACAGAGAGAGACACAACAAGAGAGGGAACCCAAGCAGTGGGAGTGGGAGAGGGAGAGGCAGGCTTCCCACTGAGCAGGGAGCCTCATACGGGGCTCGATCCCAGGACCTTCGGGATCATGACCTGAGCCAAAGGCAGATGCTTATTGACTGAGCCACCCAGGCACCCCTGGGACCATCTCATTCTTAAGTGGTAAAAATAAGCATAATGGCCAAGAGCATGGGCTTTGAAGTTAGGCTGATTGCCAACTGGGCTCAAGCCCCAGGACCAACCCTGGGCCAATAAACTTTGGGCAAGTTTCTTAATTTTTTTATTCTTCACCTATAAAGTGACTTAGTTATAGTCCGAACATTATAGAGTGAGATCAGTGTGCCTAAGTATTTAGGGTACATGCCTTTATGTGTCAGCTAGTAAGTTTCTTTTTTCTGCTACCTAATATTTCAAATAATTACAATACTAGTTTAAAAAGCTATTTTTCTATTAGTGGACACTTAGGCCATTTACCCATGTCCTCTCTCAAGCTTGTTTCTCTGCCCAGAAGAGGAATTGCTGGAAGGAGGCTTGGGTGGCTCAGTTGTTTAAACCTCTGTCTTCAGCTGAGGTCATGATCCCAGGATCTTGGGATGGAATCCTGCTCTGGGCTCCTTACTCAGTAGGGAGCCTACTTTTCCCTCTGCAACTCCCCCTGCTTGTGTTCTCTCTGCCTCTGTCAAATAAATAAGTAAAATCTTAAAAAAAAAAAAAAAGAAGAAGACTTGCTGGGTCACTGGGTATGTGCATTTCAATTTCTTAATTGAAGAAAAATTTTAAATGCCCATATTTAAAATGTTTCACTTAGCTATATAGTGTGAATAATTTCCAAATATCATTGAATATTTGAAGTACTTTCTTCATCTGTCTTTTTATAGCCATTATGGAAAATTGCAAACATATACAAAAGTAGAGAGAATGGTAAAATTAACCTCCAAGTACCCACCCCCCACCCCCAGCTTCAATAAATGTCAACATTTTGCCATACTCTGCACAGAACTGTTAATAATGGCTTAATATGCGTTGTAAGCATGTGCTGTCATTTATTAAAGCTTTTCCTTATTGTTGGAAAATTAAGACTTTATTTTTTCACCATGATAATAAGATTTAAATGTCTCACATTTAGGGGCACCTGGGTGGCTCTGTCGGTTAAGTGTCTGACTTGGGCTTATGTCATGATCCTGGGGTCCTGGGATCGAGCCCCATATCAGGCTCCCTGCTCAGTGGGGAGCCTGCTTCTCCCTCTCCTTCTGTCCCTACCCTCTGCTTGCGCTGTCTCTCTCCAACAAATAAATAAATAAAATCTTTTTTTTTTTTTTTAAGTCTCACATTTAGGTATAGAATACCGGAATGTTTTGCCATTCTGTTTTTGGGTATTGCCCCTCTCCCTGCTTAGCCTAGCACTAATCTTCTTCTGCCCACAGGTTTCTCAGAGGCAGAGCTAGAGGCAAGGATTCTGTGCACATGACTTCTTGGAGGACAGAGGGAAGCAGAACAGGGAAGGAAAGGGCTAAGCAAGTCTGTGAGTCAGGGACCCTTGAGCGTAGCCTGACCTTTCCCACCTGCTCTGGAGTAAAACTCGGGTACCACTGATTTGTCCTGCTGTGGGCAGGGAGGTGAGCTTTTGTTCCCCCGCATCCGTCAGACCCTGGCTGCCCAGGGAGTGGGATGTAACCTGCCAGGCATCTTAGGGGGAGGCAGAGGTCACAGGGTCAGGCAGGGGAAGGTGACAGCCTATGAGGGGGTGTGGAACGCCCTAACACCCACCACCTGCCTCCCAAGACCCTTGCTGACACCTTTTGATGAGTGAGGTTTCATAAGAAGCATCTGTGAGGTTAAAGCAAGTCTTCAGAGCTCTTGGATTAAACTGGAAGATTTGGGGTTGGAGAGGCGGGAGGCAGGAAATGAATCTCTCGTCTTTTCATTTCTGGCTGCAAAACCCACAAACGCCCAAGCTCGGGCTGCAGCTAGATATGGAACGAGATGAAAGATTGGGCCACATGATGGCTCAAATGGAATTTAAGACATAAACCAAAAAATCAGTCAAAGAGCTGCAGGAGGCTGCGGGGGATGGGGGGCCCAGGGGGAGGCAGAGGGAAGATTATCCTAAGCTTTGGCAGATTTATGGGCCTTTGGAAAAGGCTGCAGGGGGCAAAGGAGGCTCCAAGAGGGATGGATGGTGAGGTTCTGGGATGAAGCTGCTATTTGTCAGGAAGATAGGTACACACAGGAGGGCAGCGTGGGACTCTCCTGGCTGCCTCACCAAGTTCAGGTTCGATATGCAGGTTAGGGTCGGCTCTTAAGGGATTAAATATCTTCATCCTTAGAAGGCTGAGGCCTGAAGGATGTCTTTCTGAAGGACACTGGGCTGCTGTCCATTCTGCTGCAAGGGAGCCAGGATGGACAGGGCAGCAGACATTGCGACCTGTACCCCTGAGTTCCATCTTACTCGTTCGTTTCATTTGATTGAGAAGTGGACTGTAAGAATTAAAATCTTTAAAAGTCCTTAAAAATCTCTGGGAGCGTAGGACCAGTGTTTCTGCATGGCTTCCCTGCGACTATCTCAGTCATGGCTGCCCCCTTTAAAGTGTGTTTGCCATAGTCCCCACTACTCCCTAGTGCCTCACACCTGCCTGCTTCACTCATTGACAAGATGTGGGCAGCCCTGCAGGGGTCAGGACTTCCCACTCATGATGGCTTTGAGAAGTCTCACCTCAAATCATCTTCTTCTTTTCTTCTCGGTCGTCTTTTTGAGTCTCCGTTCCCTACCTCTGGCTATGGCAATTTGTGTGATGTCCAGGAAACCAGTGAGGGTTGAGGCACTCAGGAATAAGACCAGCACAGAGGGTAAAGATATGAGCCCTGGAACCAGACCATCTGGGTTCAGATACTGTGTGAGCTTGGGAAGTTGGAAAGTTGCTAAGACTCCCTCTTCCACTCTGGGGTCTCAGTTTTCTTATCTATAAAATGGGAATAATGAAATTAATAAATGTATATAAAGCTCTTAACAGTGATAAAGTGCTCAATAAATGTTAGGTAATACTGTGATTGCTAGCCCCAGACACTGATGTCACCATGCAGCCAGCTACTCAAGGCCACTCACAGGGTTGTGCTCCCACTAGCCATCTGTTACAGCTGCTCTGGGCCACAAAGATGCTCTCCCAGCCGTGCTCAGCATGGGCTGCCATGATGGGGCCCTGTCTGCTCCCCCAAAGCTCCACCAGGAGGTACTAGAGTCCCAAGCACGCTTGTGCCACCTCCACGGGAGGGACCCCTTCCAAGGCACTGAGTGCAGGGGACCCAGGCCCCTTCCCCAGTGTGTCCTGCTGCCACCCTGTTGTCCTTTGGCTCTCAGGAAGAGAGCCACACATCCCTCCCCAGTTCCAACAATCCCATCTGTCCTGTCTACCTGCACTAGGATACCCTCAGGTGGGGAAATGATACCAAGGCCAGTTCCTAGGCCAGGAAATGTCAATTCCCTGAGTCCCAGGAATCAGAATCTCTGAGGTCAGGGATAGTAATTCACACACGCACACATGCACAGTTTTTGAGATAAAATTACATTCACATTTAGCAAAAGGCACAAATCTGTGCCACCTAAGTTTGGCAAGATGGACACCCCCCTGTATCCCATACCTCAGTCAAGAAAGACGGAATATAGCCATCCCCCAGCAGTTCCTGTCTTCCCCCTTGTAAGACACTGCCCTTTCCCACCCACTGTTCTGATTTTCTTTTTTTTTTTTTTTTAAGATTTTTATTTATTTGACAGAGAGATCACAAGTAGGCAGAGAGGCAGGCACAGAGAGAGGGGGAAGCAGGCTCCCCACTGAGCAGAGAGCCCGATGCAGGGCTTGATTCCAGGACTCTGAGATCATGACCTGAGCCGAAGGCAGAGGCGTAACCCACTGAGCCACCCAGGTGCCCCCACTGTTCCGATTTCTAGCCCATATTGGTTTTGTCTGCTTATGAGCTTCAAGTAGATGGCATCATATGCTATGTGCTTCTTCTGGCTTCTTTTCTCAGCCCAGTGTTTGAAATTCATCCATATTGTTGCATGTATCCCTGGTTGGTTCCTTTTTCTTTCTGAGCGCCATTCGACTGTGTGCACGCACCACCATTTCCTTGTCTGTTCCTTGATCGACACTTGTTTCCAGTTCGGGGCTGTTATGGAGAAAGCTGCTATGAGCATTCTTGTACAAGGCGTCCTGTGGACATACGCTTGCGTCTCTCCTGGGTAGAAACCTAGCAGTGGGATTGCTGGGCCTTTAATTGACTCTGCCAAACTGTTTTCCAAAGCGGTTGTAGCATTCTGTACTCTCACCAGCCAAATGTGAGCGTTCCGGTTGCTTCCCATTCTTGCCAGCACTGGGTGTTGTCAGGCTTTGAAATTGTAGCCATTCTGGTGGGTGTGAAGTAGTATCTCATTGTGGTTTTAATTTAGATGTCTCTGATGACTAAGGAGATTTTTTTTTTTAAATGTATTTATTGGTATGTCATAAAGTGCCTATGTAAGTCTTTTGACCATTTGCAAAAACAAGGCTATTTTTTTTATTGTTAGCTTGCAGAAGTTCTTTATGTATTCTAGATATGTGTCCTCTGCCGTATATTTGTATTGGAAAAATGTCCTTAAGTCTGGGGCTTGCCTTTTCATTTTCTTTTTCTTTTTTAAGATTTTATTTTATTTATTTGACAGAGAAAGAAATCACAAGTAGGCAGAGAGCCAAGCAGAGAGGGAGAAGCAGGCTCCCCGCTGAGCAGAGAGCCCAATGTGGGGCTCGATCCCAGGACCCTGAGATCATGACCTGAGCTGAAGGCAGAGTCTTAACCCACTGAGCCACCCAGGTGCCCCAGCCTTTTCATTTTCTTTTTTATTTTTTTTTAAAACTTTTTTTTTTTTTAAAGATTTTATTTATTTATTTGTCAGAGAGAGAGAGGGAGAGAGAGTGAGCACAGGCAGACAGAATGGCAGGCAGAGGCAGAGGGAGAAGCAGGCTCCCTGACGAGCAAGGAGCCCGATGTGGGACTCGATCCCAGGACGCTGGGATCATGATCTGAGCCGAAGGCAGCTGCCCAACCAACTGAGCCACCCAGGCGTCCCGCCTTTTCATTTTCTTAATGGTATCTTTGGATCATCAGAATTTTAGTGGTTGATGAAAACCAATGGGTTGTCTCGTTCCTTTTGATTAGTGCCTGTTTTCTAAGAATCATTGCTTCTTGACCATATTTTTACCAGATCATGGTGCGTTGTTGGGTATTTTTCCTCACAGGCATCATTCCTCCTAATGTGCGTGCGCGCACGCGCACAAACACACACACACACACACACACACACACACACACATGCACACTCCTGCCACATGGCACGAGGAACTCAGAACTTAAGTATCTATGACATGATGGGTCAGAGGCAATGGGTTTTCCCCCAATATCCATGCCCCCTTCTTTTTAGTAATAAAGATTCAATTATCTGGGACATGTGCCTCCAGTTAAGAAATTTCCAAGCCTGTCTTTCAACCAGAGGTAACCAATGTAAGTAAGTTTTGTCCAATGACTAGTAAATGGAAGTGGATCTAAAACTTTAGAGGGGCACTTGGGTGGCACAGCTGGTTAAGTGTCCAACTCTTGATTTCAGCTCAGGTCATGATCTCAGGGTCATGGGATTAAACCCCACATTGTTTCCTTGCTCAGCGGCGAGTCTGCTGGAGAATTCTCTCTCTCTCCCTCTGTCACTCCTTCCCCCACCTAAAATAAATAAATAAGCCTTAAAAAAAAAAGCCTTAGAAATATATTCTTCAAGAGGATGAAGTGCTCCTTCAGGTTTCTGTCCTCCTTCCTGCTGGCTGGAACCTGGGCATAAGAGCTGGAGCTTAAGCAACCATTTTGGGCAGTGAGGCAGGATGCTAAGGATGCTAGAGAAAGAATGTAGAAGGACCCTGGGTGCTTGATGATTCAAGAGCTACCATCTCATCTGCATGGCCACTCTTCAGACTTCTCTTAATGTGAAAGAGAAATGATGTCTTATCTTGCTCAAGCCAATAGGTGCTGGTGTTGTTATCATTATTATTTTTGGTTTATTTTACGCAAGTGAATCAAATACTAACACTTGCCTGTTTTCCTGGTTGGGGAAAGGGGAAAGGCCAACTTTTCATTCTTTGGTTAATGGATGTGACCAAAAAAAATAAAACAACAACAAAAACAAAACAAAACAAAACAAAAACCACCAAGCAATTTCTCTGGAGCATTTCTACAACTTCACATGTTTCCTCTTGTGGTCTCAGTGCACCCTGCCAGGTGGGTTGGACCTGGATAAGCATTACTGACTCCCCCTGAGACATGACGGGGGATGAGATTCAGAAGGCAAAACATCTTGCCCCCTGTCCCAAACAGGCCACAGGTAGAATTCAGGTCCCCTGACTTTTTCCTCAGGGCATCCTGGGAATACCTGGGAACCACAATGGTACAATAAGGCCTGGAAATGAAGTACCTCAGGGGGTAAAGGTGAAATCCTGCTCCCCCATTCACAGTGGGGTGTGCCAGGGCCAGGACTGGGGAGAGGCAAGGACATGCCTGCTGTTAGATGCTGTTCCCAAGTTGGCATGACCCCCCATCGGCCCTCTATCCTCGTCTGAGACCCTGCTCTGGGGTGTGTTGCTCAACTCCTCTCTAAACAGCCTCATTCCCCAAAATCAGAGCCTCATTCCCCAAAATCAGTTCTGAAAAGAAAATGGTATCATGGCAAGACCCAGGGCTGCAGCCTTAGACCAACCTGGGTTCCAATCCTTTTTTTGTTCCTTAGCTATGTGACCTCGGGCAACTTCTTCCTCTCAGCCTCCTTTCCTCCTCTGAAACATGGGATGCTTTGAAAGGGTTCTTGGCAGGATTAAATTAAACAGCATAAATAAAGTTTTTGGCATATGGAGTTCCTTTCCCTTAACTTTCCCTTTATTATAATAGGGTTCTCTAGTGTTCCTTGTCCCTGAGAAGTGAGAAACTGTTAATTCAATATATTCTAATTATGCACCCTTCTGGGTGTAAAGTATGGTGCTAAGATTATTCGCTAGCTAGAGATAAAGCAGCCCCGATCCAGCAATCCAGGAAGGAGCAGCTCCAGTTGCTCAAACAGCCATGCTCCCGCTTGCTGAGTGGAAGGCAGGGAGCAAAGAGCCCTCTTTGCCAAAATAAATGGCGATAGATCCTCCCTAAATGTTGCCAGCTGGTGAAATGCACCAATGGGCTGAGTCAAGCCCATTCACACTCACAACACAGCAGTTATTCCTGTTCTCAGGTTCTTTTCTTTCTTTCATTCATTTGACACATTTATTAAGTGCTCATTCTGCATAAGGTCTGGCATTGAAATGAACATATTTTTATTTTCTTTGCAGTAATACATTTCAGGGGAAAAAAAAAACCCCAGAAAAGTTGCTTCTTGCCAGGATAGATTTTACAAAAACACCGAAGAAATTGACAATTTTAAAAATCAGGCACTTGGGTGGCTCAATTGGTTAAGCGTCTGACTCTTGATTTCAGCTCAGGTCGTGATCTCAGGATCATGGGATCAAGCCGCCTGCCGGGCTCCACACTCAGCTTGGAGTCTGCCTGAGATTCTCTCTCCCTTTCCCTCTGCTCCTCCCCCTGCTCCTGCTCGCTCATCCTCTCCCTATCTCTAAAATAAAGAAATAAAGTCTTTACAAAAACAACTAAAAATAAAAATCTGGACCATATTGGATAACAACTCTCCCTTTCAGATCTTCCGGTTTAACTAGACTGAAACTAAAGATCAGATTTCTCCTAATACAAAATCAAATGCATCATAAAAACAAAAAGTTCTGTGAAGATGCTTATGACCCAAAAAAGCAAATGTATTTTTCCAGTTAAAAAAAAAAAATTATTAGATGGATAAATAAAGCTTCGTTCTCACCCGAGTGCCGTCTTTCTTGACTTTTTTAGGGATGATTTTTAATCTTCTACTCTAAAATGAGACATCTAAGGTAGCCATTGGCCAGGGACTGCAGCCAGCTGGGTATGGCTGCCATGGTTTTCACAGAGGTGAGCTCTGGCGTTGCTTCACTGAAGTCTGAGCTCTGCTGGGTGGCCAGCATTTAGCAGTCGTATCTCTCAGGACAAGACGAGGTTTGGCCACACCACAGTTTCAGGAAATGTTTCCTTCCAAGAATGTTACAGCACCACTGAAGTGGTTGACCACCAAGACCATGTACAGGGGCTGGCCCCACCATACTATGCCACACACGCCACTATCAGGCCCCATCGGGATCAGATGCTGGGGGTGCCAATTCTATTTGAGAGATTCAGGCTCTGCCTTCAAGGGTAGTTGATAATTTGCTGGGGGGGGGTGCGTCTGGAGCCTTCATTTGGAGAGTCCCCTGGCAGGAAGTCAATGTGGGATCCTTCTCAGTGATCCTTATTAACCAAGAGCCCCCTGGTGGACACAGAGCTCCCAGTGTCCTGCCACAGCCCCACAGGGCTTCAAAGCTGGGCAAAGTTTGAGACAATTGCCATGTCCTGGTGTATGCCCTCCACGAAGCTAGGTATACAGCGTTGTGTCCTGGTGCATCAAGGAAGCCTCTGCTCCATTCCAGAGTATCGTGGCAATGGGCCTCACCAGAAACAAGAATAGTTAACGCTTACGGAGCACCTACTATGGGCAAGACTCTGCTCTAAGCCTTTAACATGTATTAACTAAGCCTTAGAACAATCCTTCCTGATAGGTTATTTTTCTCCAAGAATACCCACGATACGAAACAGGTAGTCCCCTCAAAGTAAATTGCCGTGTTCTTGGGTATGGTTACTAAAGAAGGGAGAACAAGTGGTGGAAAGCCCCAGAGTCATCCACGTCCACCGTTGTTCATCATGTTTGTTTGCCAATCTTAATCTTCTCCCGAGTTTGCAGGGAAGGCTCAAGTCTGCTTTCTTTTCTTTAATATTTTATTTATTAATTCGACAGAGAGAGAGAAAGAGATCCCAAGTAGGCATGGAGGCAGGCAGAGAGAGAAGGGGAAGCCCCGATGCAGGACTCGATCCCAGGACCCTGAGATCATGACCCAAGCCGAAGGCAGAGGCTTAACCCACTGAGCCACCCAGGCGCCCCTGAAGTCTACTTTCTAAAAGTGGTTTCCCACTTTCATTCTTGGAGACACTTATCTTTTGTCATTTAAGTCCGCCCCCCACCCCTCCAGCTGCAAACACATCTAATAATCAACCACAACAGAGCCCCCGACAGATGGGCTGTAAAACAGATGGTTCCACTGAAAGGCAGCAATCGAAAACGGAGGGTAATTTGAACCAATCAAGAAGATGGGGTCTCTCGGAGGCAAAGTTTCTACAGAAACTGAAATCATATCCCTCAAGCTCCTTTGGTATATTTTTCACCCACAGATGAGCCTTCCTGGGGGTGGATCCAACTTTTTTTTTTTTTTTTTTTAAACATCTGGAATGTTGAAAAGGAAGAGAGAGAAGCCCTGGGGCCTTGTCAATCAAATTCACTTTTCTTTTGGCAAATGCAGATTCAGTGACAAATTGCACAATTTGACATCAACAAAGTTGATAGATGTCGGCAAAGCTGTTTTAAAACAGCAGCAATGCAGAGATGTGTAGGATGGGTTTTTTCACTCAATAGTCAGTATGTTTAATAACAAATAAAACAACCAGATGTTTAATAAATCCTACCACCTTCACGATGTCATCTGACAGTTAGCTACTGTTGGTTAATGAGAACATGGTATTTGTTCCAATCCCAATTCACTAGATAGCTCTTATCATAGTTCATGAAGGCTTCTAAGCTCACCTCTGAGGCCTTCTTGGACTAGGAAACACTGGCCGCGACCTCCCAAGACTAGAGAGTGTAGACCCTGGTCTGTCACTACCAACCAGTATAACCTTGGGTAAGTCATTTAAGCCTCCTGGAGTTTAGGTTCCCCACAGAACACGTGATGATGATCAGCCCTGCTCTGCTCAACACTGGGTTGTTGCAAGGTTCAAGTGCATCACTTTTTCCTTAATTTGAACTGTATTGATCTTTTTATTGAGAAGTCATTTCATCTAGTAAAGGACACAAATCTTAAAAACTCACCTGACGTGCATAGTGAGAAGCTTCCCTTTCAAGCTTTTAATGACTTGTCTAGAATATCGCTGATCACTCAGCCACAGTTCCAGAAGCTTTATGTAATGTGCTGCCACCCACTAAGAACCCATCTCTGGCAGTGCGGTTCAGGATAGGGGGCAATCAAGGCGCTGGGTTTTGTCTGTCATTTAAGAAATATTTCTTGCTTTCTTTCCCAGCACCACATGCTGGGGACTGTGGGGAAGATCAGAGAAATAAAACAAGGTCCCAGACTGGAAACAGTTGGGGGAGGGAAATCATTATGACTTTTGGAGAGCAAAACATTGAACATTCCACAGCGTAGAGAATATTTTGTTTTATTTTATACTTTTTATTGTAGTGTAATGAATAATATATGTGTTGTAAAGTGCACGAATCTTAAATGTGCAGTTCAATGAATTTTTAAAAAGTGAATACGTCCATGCACTCAGCGCCCAGATTAAGAAACAGAACATTGACAGACCTCAGAAGATTCTCTCATTTCCCTTCCCAGTCAACAGCCCTTCCACCCTTCAAAATCACTACTATTGTGACATCTGTCACTATAAGTTCGTTTTGCCTGATTTGAACTTCATATAAATGCAGTCCTTTAATGTATAAATGTATAAACGTCCGTTAAGGGACATTTGAGTTATTTCCACTTTTGGGTTGGGAAGCTATGGACGTTGTCATGTGTGGTTTTTGGTGAAAATAGGTACACATTTATGCTGGGAATAGAAAGATAGATCACACATACATACCTACATCCATATGTAGAATTCTTAGGTCAGAGAGTTCATATATATTTAGCTTTCATATATTTTGCCAGTTTTCCAAAGTGATTGTTCCTCTTTCCAGCCCCCCAGTAGTATATGATGGTCCAGGTTGCTCCACATCCTTTCAAAAAATTTTACTCTTCTGTTGAAATACACATAACATACACTACCTTAACTATTGTCAAGTGCGCAGTTCAGGGATATTAAAGATTTTCATAATGTGCAACCATCACTACTATCCATCTCCATAACTCTTCATTTTGTAAAACTAAAACTAAACTTGTTAAACAAAACCCCACTATTCCTGTTCACCCTGCCCCAACCCCTGGCAACCACCACCCTATTTTCTGTCTCTGTAATTTTGGCTACTCTGAGTACTCTACAAATAGAATCATAGTATTAATGTTTTTGTGACTGGCTTATTCCAGTTTTATCCATGCTATAGGATATGTCAGAATTTTCTTTCTTCTTAAGGCTGAATAATACTCCATCATATGTATATACCACATTTGATTATCCATTCATCGGTCGATGAACACTTGGGTTACTTCCATGTTTTGGCTCTTGCGACTCATGCTGCTATGAACAGGGGTGTACACAAACCTCTTTGAGACCCTCAGTTCTTTTGGGTATATACCCAGAGGTGGACTTGCTGGATCCTATGGAAATTCTATTTTTAATTTTTTAGGAACCTCCATACTCTCTTCCAAAGAGGTTGTACCGTTTTGCATTGCTGTTCTTCACACACCAAGCTTGTTTACCTATGGAGCCTTCACTCTCGTTCCTCTGCTTGGAATGCTCTGCAAACAAGGCTTTGCAAGACTGACCCTTTCTCATCGTTGTATTTCTGCTCAGCACCTCTTCAGAGAGGCCTTGAGACCACAAAGGCATTCTCTCTCCCATTATCCTGCTCATTCCGTCATAGCCCTCCTTACAAACTGCCAGTTATTTATTACAGTCTGTTTCTCCCACCAGCTTGACAACTCCGTTAGGGCGGGGATCCTGTCTGTCGCGGTCGCCACTGTGTCCCCAGCGCCTTGAAGAGTACCTGTCACTATGATGGCGATCAATAAAGGGTAAGAAATCCACCCAAGGAATTGTGCACTCGCTTTCTCCCTGCTGAGCCAACTCTAACCACTAAGGAAGAGTGAAGGCGTGGCCCCGGGCGTGGGGGCGTGGGGGCGTGGGGGCGTGGGGGCGTGGGGGCGTGGCAGCTCAAGCGGAGGGCCCGCCCCTAACCCCGCCCCTGTCCTTGTTCTCCTCCGCGGGTCTCCATAAAGTTTTTGTCTGCGCGCCGCGCGGGGGCTTCTGGGAGGGCCGGCCTCGGCCAATCGGGAAGCGCGGGCGAGCGGCGCGAGAAGCGGCGGCCGCGTTCTCTAGCCGGGACGGAGCGGCTGGGAAGGTTGCAGTGTCAGGTAAGGGTGTCCTCTGTCCATGTCCTTGCCACTTGGGGGCTTGTCCTTGAACTCGGGGTTCCGAGGCTGGGCGGAGCCCGGTCCCCACGCTCGGAGTCACGCTGCTCTCACTTCCCGTTCGCCTCATGGCAGCCGAGCACGCCTGACGCCGGCGACTCAGCGCCTTGTCGAACTGTCCCCCATTATAGCGTCGGGCAGCGCACTGGGAGTACCTTCTGTCTGCCCTCTTTCTGAGCATGGAGGTTTGGCCCCTTGATTCCCCACTTTCCCCCACTACGGCGCTCTGCCGAGGCGCGCCACGCCCCCATCCCCCCTACCCAGTGCCCTGTGAGCCCAGCCTGCCCCTCCCCGCCATAGCCCTCCGCCTGCTCTCTCGTCTCCTGCGGTAGAACCCTGCCCTCCGAGGGCGGGGGTCTTTCGGGCGAGGGTGACTACCCTCTTTGCCTCTCCCAGCCTTTGGCCTGTCTCCTGTACCGGCATCAGGGGAATGCTTCTCCCTATCTAGGGACATGCTAGAGATGAGAACCTGGTGGTAGACTGCACTTTCTTGGGTCTCATAACATCTCATCCTCTGCAAGGACAATACCCGAGTTTACTGGGTCTCTCTAAAAGAGTCACGGGGCGGACCCCAGGGATTTTCGGTTAAAGTTTGGCTTACCCATTCACAGAGCCGCTGGTACCGGTTTGCCCCTGTCACTTGGTTTTTTGTTTTGGCTGAAATGCCTTTCACTATGAGCAAGGGTCACCTTTGTATTTTGTCTGCGGAACGTGAGAGCGTGTCCTTGGACATTGTAGCTTTTCTTTCATCTATTCTTTGTGCATTTCTCTTTGGGAAATTTTGATTTTTCATTCATGGTGAATTGTTATTCAAAGCTCATAGTTTTAAATACGTATATATTAGGCCAACAGATCCTGTATTTTTATCTCCATCCAGGGGCCTCTCCCTCGACCAATGCCCAGCTGCCTCTTTTCCTTCTCAGCTGAGATGGTTGATAGGGGACTCAGATTGAACATGTCAGGATAGGCCTAGTAAGCCTCCCATCATCTCCCCTCCCAAACTGCTCTTGCTGTTTTTTCTGAGTAACGTAAAAGGCTCTAACTAATAACCTTTGAGTCACCTTTGACTGCTGTCTTTCATTCTCACTCCACATCCAGTGTTTGCCACCCTGTGCCAGGTCACTACCACCTCTCATCTGGATTATTGAAATAGTCTCTCATCTGGTCTCCCTAATTCTGCCTTTGCAGTTATGCCCTGTTTTCGGCGCATCAACTAGAAGGGTTCTTTTGAAACACAGGTCAGATCATATCACTCCTTTACGTAAAAGCCCTACAGTGGGTTTCCATCTCATTTAAAGATAAATGCCTTATAGTGAGCCATCCACAAGACTTTACATAATCTGACCCACTGTTATTTTCCCACTCTTATTTTCTTCTACCCTCCCCTTCCACGGGTCAGACATGCTTGGCCTCAGGGCTTTTGTGCTTGCAGTTCAATAATGTGGTTTGCTTCCTCACTTTTTTTCAGGTTTTTACTCAGGGGTCACCTAGTGAGACTTTCCTCAGTTCCTATTTTCCTTTTCCTCAGTTCCTATTACCTTTACTGCTTTAGTTGTTCTTCTTAGCAATTTTATTTACCTTGTATATTGTTTGTCATTCCCTTCCAGAATGTGAAGTGGGGAGGATTTTTCTCTATTTTGTTCCTTGATAGACGTTCAGCACCTAGATCTGGCACACAGTAAGTGCTCAGTAAATGTGAAATAAAGGAATGCTCTGGCACTGTTATAGGTTTGGGAATACAGTGGTGAATGAAACAGGCCTGCCCTCTTTGAAGTGATGTTCCTATGGAGAATTCCCTCGACAATAAAGGCACAGATACAGAGTGTAGTCAGGGCTGTTTTTTAAAGAGAACAAGGATAGCTGAACAGAGACCTGATTGAAATGAGAGAGCAGGTTATGGGAATGTCTGGTGGGAGAGCATTCCTGGAACAGGAAGAGCAAGTGCAAAGACCCTAAGGTGGGAACAGTTGGAGAAGTGGTAAGCTTGAGTGTCTGAATCTGCTTCTTGATGGACTGAAGTAGAAAATAAGATAGAGGGAAATACAGATCTTCCAAGGAGAGAGAGAGGTCAGCAAAGACCCAGAGGTGAGAGCCCAAGGTGTATTCAGGGACCAAGCCACTTTAATCAGACATTTATTTGGTAACTATTTAATGCCAAATATGGCTGCTAAGGTTTCAGAGCTGAGCAGTCTGCCCTACAGGAATTTGCCATGTAGAGAAGTAAACAAACATGGGAAGAAATAATTACAACTATTCCACCAGAGAAGAACAGTAATAGAAGGTTCAGAATAGTATGGGAGAGGCTTGGAGTGGGGAGGACTGCCCTAGCTGACTTTGCAGGATATGTGGGCATTCCCCATGTACCAGTGTAGATTTGGAGTGTGATAGCAGAGTGTGCAGCTACATATGCAGGAGTATGAAGAGAGGAGACAGCGTGAGGTGCCCCCAGGAGTAGAGACTTACTAGGGTCTCTTTGGGGGAGGGTAGTGAGAGATGTGGATGGTAAGGGTGACAGTGTCAGATCACAAGCACTTCTGGAGGGCACAGAAGGTGTCCCTGGTGGGATTAAGGCAGGAGAGAATTTCAGGAAGAATTCTTGCCAAGGGGAGGGTGAGTTAGAGGAACCCGGAAGGCTTAGACTATTGAGGTAGTTAGGAGAAAAGCGTGAGGGTCAGAGCAGGGGCCAAAGAGATGAGGATTCCCTTTTGCAAAAGGTTTGAGATGTAGATATGGAGATTGGCTGGATGTTCAGGAGTGGAGGAAGGGGACCCTGAAGTGACTCCTAGGTAGTCTCTGGCTGGCTTGCTGGATGCCAGTAGTTTTACTGGGAGACTAGAAACCCAGGAGGAGGATGTGGTGGTATGGGTGGCCAAGAGGAGAGAGAAGTGATTAGTTGGGTTTGGGACATGTGTAGTTTGAGGCGCCCGTGGGTCATCCCAGGCGCAGTTGTCAGGGGGACAGTTGGAGATACCAGCTCAAGTGAGAGAGCTGGCCAGACATAGAATAGCTTCTACCATACTTTAGTTTTGATAAATCAGTGTTCTCATCTGGGCCTGGATAGTCCTCAGAGGTGTTTGGTTGGCCTTTCTGGGGAGGGGGTCCTATGAGCCTCCTGACAGTGTATCTTTAAGAATGTGTGTGTGGTTCTTTTGTGTGCACGTGTGTACAAGAACATTAGAACTCTGCATCGCAGAGTCGATGGCCACCCGAAGGATTAATAACCACTGGTAGTGGTTCTAGTTGAAGCCATGGCCAATGGTGGATTTTATCCAAAGAAATATGCAGTGTGAGAAGAGGAGGTCCAAGGATAGAAGCTTGGCATTTAAGGGACGGGTAGATGTAGAAGCCACAGCAGAGGAGGCTTGAGAGGAGGGAAGAGCTGGAAAAGCAGGAGGAGAACCAGGAAAAGGCGGTGTCTTCAGGTCAGAGGAGAAGTGTTTCAGGAAGAAAGGAATGGTCAGGGTCTCAGAGGCTGTGAGAGAGGAAGGGTTGATAGTTCATTGGCTTTAGCAGTTAGGTCATTGGTGGCTGCAGAGGAATTCAGGAAGTCGGGGTGGGGAGAGCAGAAATTAGGTTGTAGTGGGTGATGAATGGATGAGGCATAACAAAGGATGGGTGTCACTTTATAAAGAGAGTAGGAGCTAGAGGAGCATGTGGGGTTGAGGATTTTTTTAAAATCTTATTTATTTTTTATTATTTATTTATATATTTATTTTTAAAGATACTATTTATTTATTTGACAGACAAAGATCACAAGTAGGCAGAGAGGCGGGCAGAGAAAGAGGAGGAAGCAGGCTCCCCGCCAAGCAGAGAGCCCGATGCGGGGCTCGATCCCAGGACCGTGGGACCATGACCTGAGCTGAAAGCAGAGGCTTTAACCCACTGAGCCACCCAGGGGCCCCATTATTTATTTATTTTTAAAGATTTTCCTATTTATTAGAGAGAGTGAGAGAGCACGAGTTGGGGGGCAGGGAGAGGGAGAAGGCTCCCTGCTGAGCAGGGAGCCCAACATGGGGGCTGGATCCCAGAACCCAGGAACCATGACTTGAGCTGAAGGAAGACATTTAACTGACCGAGCCACCCAGATGCCCCGGATTTTTTTTTAATAAGCTTTTAATTTTAAAATAGTTTTAGATTTACAGAAAATATGCAAGATTAGTACAGAGTACTCCATTGCCCCTCACCCAGTTTCCCCTAATGATGAGGAATTATTTTAGGAAAGAAGAGACCTGAACTCTAGGAGAAGGAGCCAAAGACAGTGAAAATAACCCTCATTTCCTGAGCTCTGGCTGTGTGTGAGTCCCTGCCATGGGGCTTTTTGTCTTGTATAATCTAAACTCTTTGCTTGTATAATCTAATGTCATCATCATAATATTCCTCTGATGTCTAAATCTGCTCCCTTCCCTGTCTTCCTCATTTCAGTAAGTGGCACCTTCATGTCGCCAGGTTACTCAGACCTAAAACCTTGGCCTTGTGTTTGACTTCTTTGCTCTCACACTACATAAGTGATTTATATCTACACAGACTCTATTCTTAAAATGTATACATGAGTCAGACCCACTATTTGTCTCTTCACCGCTGTCATCCAGGTCCACACTACTCTCAGGTATCACATCTGGGTGCTAGAGCAGTCTCTGAACTGCTCTCCCTGTTTTTACTTTGTGCCCTTCCTCCCTCGTCTCTTCTCCATGCAGAAGTGGGAACGAGCCTTTAAAAAGGCTTAACCCTTCTGTAGTTCCCATCACACATAGACTACAGTCCAAGGTTCTTATTACCTTGTGCTGTGAAGTCAGTACCATCTAGCCCCTGCCCTAACCCCTTCTCCCAGCACTCTACCTCACCCATGTGGCAGGCTCTTCACCTGTGCTACAGATGCTTCTGTCTTGAAGCTTTTGCACTCATTGTTTTCCTCTGCAAGAACATTCTTCTCCTCAGATATCAGTATAGCTGACTCCCTTACATGATTTGGGTCTTTGTTCAGTGGTTTCCTTTTTATTTAAAAAATTTTTTTAAAAAGATTTTATTTCTTTATTTGACAGAGAGAGAGCATGCACAAGCAGGGGGTGCTGCAGGCAGAGGGAGAGGCAGGCACCCCACTGAGCAGAGAGCCTGACATGGGGCTCAGTCCCAAGACCCTGGGATCATCACCTGAGCTGCAGCCAGATGCTTTACCGATAGAGTCACCCAGGCGCCCTAACGGTTTCCTTTATAAAGAAGCTTCATAGAACATTCCAGCTAAAGCAGTCCCACTGTGCGCTCTACCACATCTCCCTGTCTCCTTTGTAGCACTTATCAATACTTGGCATCATGTGTCTATTTTTTTGTTGTTGTTTTTTTTGGGTTTTTCTTTTTTTTGTTGTTTCTCTTCTGACATAAAAGTTTTTTGAGTCTGGGAGTCTTACCTGTTTTTTCCACAGTTCCATCCCCAGTGCCTTGAACAGTACATGGGAGAGGCTTAATAAATATTTTTGACAGGAAGTTAGGAAGAAGGGATTCTAACTTTGGTGGCTGTTACAATGTCAGCATAGGAATTTGAAAAATAAGGAGTCATTATGGTGCAGGAGGGCTGGGTCCAAGGACCCAGAGGAGGTCCTGCAGGGACCTTTGTGTGGGATAGAAATCAAATGTGAGTCGAGAGGAAGTAAGAGTAGGGTTTATTGAAGACAGAGAGAGTGTAGGTACAGACTGTCTAAGAGACTCAGAGGGAAGAAGAGTGAGTCTCATCTTTGTTTGGGGGCTGGGGTTTTTATTAAAGATTGAGATCTGTTGTAAGTGTCTTTTTAGGCATCTGGGAACTGGTTAAAATGAACGAGTGTTTAGGTGTCTTCATAAGTCACTTGTGCCCTGGAGCCAGGGGTCTTGGTGGTCCAGTGGTCTGGAAAACATACTTGACACCCCTATCTGGTCACTCTTTAGATGTTATCTGCTGTGCTGGAAGACTCCAGAGAAATCACTAACTTCTTGACCTATACAGGGGGGACGTACATTATCTTTATGATAAGGCATGTGTAAGGTTGAAGTACAGGTCCTAGCAAGAATAAAGGCAGCAGAACAGTCTTTCATAGGGTCCCTTTGGTTTCCCTATCTCAATTAGCCATTCTTGGCAAAATTTGCAGAAGTTTATTCTGTCAATCAGTGACTGTGGGGATCTAGCTACTGTTTGAGAACACCACTGGAGTTGAAAAAAAAAAAAAAAGCTGCAGAATGCTTTAAGCTTCAGGCTGTTTGGGAGTCTAGATATTAACAGACAGTAATGTAAAACAAATAAAGAAGAGAGATATCAGCAAAATGGTAAGCTAAGAGGCCCTGATCCTTGTCCCCACATAAAAATAGCAGAATAACCAGCAGACAACTACATATTGACCTAAAAAAAAAAAAAAAAAAAAGCCCCTCCCCCGGAAAAAACCAAAACTATAAAGTGAAATAAGGAGGTTACAGAAACTCCGGGGAGCACCAAAACTGAAGCTTGGCCACATGGAAAACTGTAACACAGATAAATGAATGGAGTAGAAAAGAGTTTTGGTGAGGGGAGCTTTTCTGGGGTGGGTGTTGAGGAAAAAACCATCTGGTAGGCAGTAGTTGAACTGGTGGTTAAAAAAAAAAAAATAATAATAATAATAGCCAAGGTCTGCTGAGTGGTTGCTATGCGGAGATGCAGCTCTTTTTCCATTTCACACATGGGCCCAGCAAGAGTAATTAACTTGTCCACAGTCACCCCACTAGAGAGTGGAGGAGCTGGCTGGAGCTCAGGGGTACATTTTCCCTACTTGGAAAAAATGCCATGCGCAAGGGCATACAGCATGGCATACATAAAGAGGGTTAGGGGCAGAGCAGATTGGGTAACTGTTACATAGGGTGTCATCAAAAGCATTGCCTCATCTGGATCCCGATGCGTGGAAGGCTTGGAGGGTTTTTGAGCAGAAGCAACGTAGGAAAAGTGCTGGAAAGATTGAGGCGGCCACAGTAAGCAGAGTGATGTGGAGCGGGAGGAGCTTGAAGACCTATCCTACTGTCTCAAGAACTTGGGTTAAAAGGGTGGAAGTTGGGCCTCCTTTGATGGCAAGGAAGATGGAATCAAGGTTAAACTAACTTTATTATGGTAATCATTTCCCAGTACATGCAGAAATATATATGTTACGGTGTATATCTTAAACGGACACCATGTTATATATCAATTATATCTGAATAAAGCTGGGGGAAGAAAGCAGTAGTTAGAAGATGCTGCAAAAATGCAACTATCTCTTGTTATTTAAATCTGTTAGGTAATGAGAGTTTGGATAGCAAGTTTGGAGAGAGACTGATGTCCCATCAGCTGAATATAAAGTATTTGGTTTCCTGAGTTTGGGTAATGAGGAATACCGATCCTTTCTCTCAAAAAATGTATCTGCATCTTGTTGGTTTTTGAGCCTGGAGAGTAGAGAAAACCTGTAAATAAACATTCTGAGGTCATGTGCGGATGTAAAGGAGAAGGGTGAGTAAGAACCCGAGTGACAGAGAGAGAGAGAAAGAAGCCAGGGGACAGAGAAGAGGAGACGAGGAAGGCAGTGGGGGTGGTGGTGATGGTGGATGACTGCATCATTTTGAGATGTGCCAGGTGTGACAATTATGTGCTGGAGTGGAAACGCATAGACGGTGCCTGGAAGCTCTGGGTTGGATTGTGGATTTGGTAGTCATTGCCATTGAAGATTTGGGGCCAGTGGTCAGACAAACACACTGAAACAAAGGGTTTAGAGCAATTTAGAAATTAACAAGTTATTTAAAATTAGACAGGGTCACATCTAGCTATGGAAAAGAATTCAGACTGACAGAGGGGTATAAAATGAGAAGTCCCAACTCTTCCCTTTGCTTTCTGGAGGTGATGCTAAGTTAAGTTTCTTGCTGTGCTTATGTTTCTTGCTTTTCTTTGCATTATCTGTGAACAGACCTTAAGTGTATAGCTCCGTGAAATTTTACGTATTCACTCACATGACCACCAGTATACTGAGATATGGAACATTTCCAGTACCCCAGCACTTAGAGTAAGCCTCCAGAACAAAATACCATGGTCTGGGTGGCTTCAGTAGTCAAAGTTTATTTTGCCATAGTTCTGGATGCTGGAAGGCTTGAGATCGGAGTCCCATGGTGGTTGGGTCCTGATGAGGACCTGCTTCCTGTTTTTTTTTTATTGTTGTTTTTGTTTTTTTAAGATTTTATTTATTTATTTTACAGAGAGAGAGAGAGAGAGAGAGAGAGATCACAAGTAGGCAGAGAGGCAGGCAGAGAGAGAGGGGGAAGCAGGCTCCTTGCTGAGCAAAGGGCCTGATGCGGGGCTCGATCCCAGGACCCTGAGATCATGACCTGAGCTGAAGGCAGAGGCTTAACCCACTGAGCCACCCAGGTGCCCCCTGCTTCCTGGTTTTTAGATGGCTGCTCTCTACTATGTGTTCACATGTTCTTTCCTGGTGAATGCAGTGTAGGGGCCTGGGTGGGGAGCAAGGCCTCTGGTGTCTCTAGTGGGACACTGATCCCTTCAAAAGGGCCCCATCTTCATGAATTCATCTAAACCTAATTACCTTCCAAAGGCCCCTTCTCCAGATACTATCATAATTGGGTCTTAGGGTTTTGAATTCTTTTGAATTCTTAGGAATTTTGGAGGGACCCATTACGGTCCATAGCACCCAGAAAGTTCTCTTGTGTTCCTTTCCATTCGGTCACTCCCACACTGTAATAACTAGTGCTCTGATTTCTAGCACATAGATTTAGTTTTTCTGTTCTTAAAATCCCTATAAATGGAATCATGCTGTATGTTTGTTTTTTTAAATAAGTTTGGCTGCTTGAGTTAGTTAACCACTGTGTCTGCAAAATTTATCCATATTCTATGTAGCTGTAGTTCAGTCTTTTCTGTTGCTGTGTGATATACCAGGATGTGAATATACCACCATAAAAATCCCAAATGAGAGAATATTGTATAATATGGTGGTTTTAAGATTATTTCGTGGTGGTGGAGGACTCAGACTTACTAGAATCTGATAAAAGCTGTAGTGCTTTCCTTATATTAAGAAAAACAGTATGCATATATTTCCAGGTGTTCCTGGTACCTTTTATGTAGTGTCATATCCTCAGGACAAGAAGCCTTCTTCGGTTTACAGCAGGGCCTCTCAGCCTCAGCACTGTTATTTGGGGCTAGATAATCCTTTGTTGTAGAGGCCATGCTGTGCATTTTGGAATGTTTGGCAGCACCCTTGGCCTCTATCTTCTAGATGTCAGTAGCCTATGGCCTGTCACCCTGAAATGTGACAAGCAAAAATGCTCTAGATTTTGTTGGTGACCTCTGGGGAGGCAGAATTGCCCCCAGTTGAGAAACATTGGTTTAGAGAGAAGAGCCAGAGCCAAAGAGGTTAGAGTTAGAGGCTAACTGGGTGATCTTCCCCTGCTTATGCCAGTTGTAAGATGAGGCTGCTGTCGTTCATAAGGTTCTATACACAGACAGTTTCCATCACCACTAAAATGAGGCTGCTCCTTCCAAGGACACATGAAGTGAATTCAAAGACTAAACTTAAAACATTCTGCATTTGTAGATTGTTCATGAGGAGTAGGTCTTAGAAGTTACCCGAGCTGGGGCGCCTGGGTGGCTCAGTGGGTTAAAGCCTATGCCTTTGGCTCAGGTCATGATCCCAGGGTCCTCGGATCGAGCCCCACATCGGGCTCTCTGCTCAGCGGGGAGCCTGCTTCTTCCTCTCTCTCTGTCTGCCTCTCTGCCTACTTGTGATCTCTGTCTGTCAAATAAATAAATAAAATCTTAAAAAAAAAAAAAAAAGAAGTTACCCGAGCCAACCCCCTCATCTCAGTGGTGATGGAACTGGAATCCAGAAAGGGGAAATGGCCCGGGAAGGGCTAAGCCCCAGGGTCAGAGGCTGGTGTGGAGCAAAGCCAGGCTGCATCACACAGTTCTTCCATTCCAGGCCCAGCTTCTTCTCTGCTATTGGATTGGACAGCCCACTGGACAGCTGAGAGTTCATCAGAAAGTTCCCTATGTGGATACTTCATGTTTCTCTATAATGCCAGGTTGCACCTCTGCTCATTGGAGATGAAATATAAGAGGCATTTTATGTATCCGGAAAGCTGATACTTTGCCTTCCTTAACTGCAAACACTGAGTCACCCAGGCCAGTACTAGTACTGAATCACCCAGGTCTTTAATTTCTCTTCTGTCTAGGATACTTTAGTTCTTTGTTTTCTTCAGAAGTCTACCTTCTGAATAATGATTACATCCAACTCTCTTACTTAGTCTCACAGAACTAGAAAGAATTATCCACAACAGATTTTTTTTTTTCTCGCTCCTTTTCTTCCTTTTCCTAAAGGCGGCTGAAACAATAGTATCTGTTAAGATATAATTTTCTCTTTGGTTGTTGTTATAAATGACAGCTGACAGATACAGCAAAAAGTGGAGTGATACAGTTATCTAACCATAGTTTACATTTTCAGAAGAAGAGAGGAAAGCAGAATCAGTCTTAAGCTTTTGATACCTCAAGCGAGGCTTCACTTTTTAATCTTTGGGGTTGAATATTGAATACTTTTCTTGTCTTTTAATCCTATCAAGTCCAATTAATAAGGTTTGGGGGCAAGATTTCTACTCAAAATTCAGTGCTAAATTTCTTTTGAATCATACCTTTGCTGTGGAAATTTGGATTTCTAATAAAAATCAGATTTGATAATGGGTAATAGACATTTAAAAATTGTACTGTCTTCCAGAAGTTTTTACTAAATGATATGAAGTTATGCTTAAATAAGTTATAATTTGGTATCAGATATTTCCTAGAAGATTTTTGAAGCAGAGATGTTTATAATTAAATGACAAAATGTTGCCAAATTGGCAACTTTGGAATAAAAGCTAAGAATGTTTTACAATGATATAAATCAGTAGAGTTTATAAAATCCTTTCTGTGTATGATCAACCCCTTGAAGTAGATAGGGATTATCATTTCCTTTTTGTAGATGAGGAAATTGAGAGATTGGGATTTTATCCCAGGGGTAAATCGACCCATTTTCAGCTGGTAAGTGAACATGGTAGATTCAAACCAGGAGATTCGAAGTCCAGTCTTCTCCTGTTTGCCCATTCTGTTTAAAATATATGTATATATATTTGTGTGTGTGTGTGTGTGTGTGTGTGTGTGTGTGTGTGTATTTTATTTATCTTACTGTCACAATAAACCTTTTAAAAATAATTGTAAAAAGAATAACACTGTTGTATATTTTCAAGAAAGAGTTATGACTAGCCCTAGTTATTTCCTCTGACATATATAACCCCCGCCCCCGACAGCATCCATGAAAATATAGCAGTGTTAAAAGTGCATTTTTTAGATTGCAGGATCTTTGTAGTTGAAAGAGGTATATTTGGGTGTGTGGTAAGATTAGAATTTCACAGTGAGTACTTAGAAGTATTGCTTGAGTGTACTGAAATTCTGCAGGGAAAATAGTTGGTGTCATTTGCCCGTTCAGTGAACTGAGAGAGATTCCTTTAACACTGAAGGAAAGACAGAGGTCCTTGCTATTTCTTTTCATCTCTTTGTTACCCCTTCGTATTCCTTGGGTAACTGTCCTGTTTGCATTGTGGGTTATGGATAAGGAGAAGGAAAAATGCACCTGGGTTTCATATGTTGCTCTGCACTTGAAAAGGGCAGAGAGTTCCCTCTGGCATTCTGTGCGTTAGGTCAAAAGAACGTTTCCTGGATAGATTTCATGTACGAAACAGATTTCTTTCCCCAAATATAGTCTTTAAATAAACAGCTTAAAGAGGGCAGGGGAATGACAATGGGCCTGTTGTGTTAATCTTTACACAGTGTTTTCACTACTCAGGTCTAGTGAGGGTAGCTCTGCCAGGGGCACATAGCCAATAAGCGCTGAACCAAGATAAGCACTGTACCAAGTCTAGCTCAGATACCATAGGCAAAGCAGGAGTTGGCGTAGTATAACCTGTAGGCCTGAGAAGCTAACAAGGGTTTTTACATCTTTAAATCATTGGGGATAAATTTCAAAGAAGAATATTTTGTGGCAGGTGAAAGTGATATGAAATTCATATGTGACTGGCCATGATTAAAATTTTATTGGAGCACAGCCATGCTCATTCGTTTACGTGTTATCCAGTTTCAAGCACAATTATGCAGTTGCAACAGAAAATGGCCCTGAAAGCCTAAAATAATTTGCTGTCCCGCCCTTTACAGAAAAAGATTGCTGACCCTTGCCCGAGGATGCCAGTCTCAAACGCTAGAAGCTGGGAAAAGCTTGGTAGACAGGTCTAGGATAGATGACTATGAGGCTCTTTCATACTTAACTTTGTTTTCTGTCAGCTCTGAGGCACTGAAGGTGCTGATTTTTGGAAGTATATCCTGAAAGTCACATGGGCTTATTTCAAGAGAGCTAGTGCGTTACAGCCATTTCTGTGATGACCCAGTGGTCTTTAAAGCGCTCAGTGGTTCCCCAGCTTGGGAGCCCACAAAGCCCTGAGAAAGTGGGAAGACATGTTCTACTTGTGGCTGATGCTTTAGAAGAAAAGACACTAATGAACTAATAATTAATACCAGAAAACAGATGTGTAGACATTTTAATACAATAAGCATGAATACTGTAAGAAACTAAGAATCAGACCATCTGCAAAATCCTGAAGGGGCCACTCTGAGAATACTGATGTAAAATGGTCTAGAAGTGTTAGCAGTTTGAATATTTAATTATCCATTTGCAAGGGAAAAATACTCTTGGTGTGTTTCCTTCACTTTCAACACTATTCTGCTTTACCACTATAGAGCTTCACTTTTGACACCTGATGTGTGGGTTTTCCACATGTCAGGCAATTCTGAGATTTTCTGCACACCAGCTGGCTGTTAGAGTTTAACTCATTTCTGACACTGTGTACCTGGAGAGAGCATCAGATCTCACTGGCTAAGGGTTCAGTCCCACAAGAGTGTGTAGCCCCTGACCCCTGACCCTTTCAGAAGCCAGTCAGGAGGCCAGGTTGTCGCCTGTGCTTCTGAGCTACTGACTGTAGATGGGAGGTTCCCGCAAGTCTCTCTTTTAGGTTCAATTAATTTGCTAAAGAGCCTCACAGAGCTCAGAGAAATATTTATACTTATGTTTACCAGTTTATTATAAAGAATACAGGTGAGCAGTCTGATAGATACAGAGGGCGGGGTCTGGAAGGCCCCTATGGAACTGGAGTGTGTGACCCAGCATGTGGTCCCCAACCCAGAAGCTCATCAAATCTCATCGTTAAAAAAGTTTTTGTAGAGCTTCATCTGTAGTCCCTTTTCCGTTCCCAGAGGTTGGTGGCTGGGGCTGAGAGCTCCAACTCTCTAATCATTTGGTCTTTCTGGTGACTGGTCCCATCCTGAAGCTATCCCGGCTCCTAGCCCACTGGTCCCAGTCACCTCATTAACATAAGCTCAAGTGTGCTCAAGGGGGCCTCCTTGTAACTTACAAAAGACTCCTAACTTCAGGATAATCTAAGGGTTTTAGGAACTTTGTGCCAGGAACTAGGACAAAGACCAAATAAATTTTTTATTATACTACACTACTCTTTTCTGGCTTGATTAAATATTTAACATAGTTATATTGAGAATGTGAAAATCACCATATTTTTCATAATTAAGACATATTAATAGCAAGTGAACTGAAATTATTTGATACATTTTTGCTCTGCCTTTTTGTCTAGTTCATTTCATCCTATATGCAATTTAGAGACCTTTTTCCCCCCCTCTCATTTAAGAATGTTTATGTGCCTAGAAGGGGCAGTTTTGGGACACTGAATGACAGGTGAGTGCTGTCTAATTTGAAGAAATGGAAGTCGGCTCAGCTCTTGATTTTAGCCGTAGGTAAAAGCAGTCTCTCTAAACCTTGTGGGCTTTAATTTTTTTCTCTGGTTAATTTTCTTAGCATCCTCTGCGTGTGGTGAAGAGATCTGGGTTACGGAAACTTTGCACTAAGAACATTCCTTATTTCTAACATGGGGTGTCCTGCTGTAGCCTCTGAAAAGCCATGGGTTATTATTTTTCATTTTGGGAGTAAGTTTTTTATTGAAGTGTGATACACATTCAGAAAAGTGCACAAATCCTGAGTCCATCTCAGTGAATTTTTTCACAGTGAACACAATGTTAAGCAGCACTCAGCTAAAAAAAACCCAGAAAATTACCAGCCTCTCAGAACTCTCCCTTCTGTCACACTGGCCCCCTCCCCCCAAGAGTAACCAGTCTTGCTTTCTAACAGCAGTGATACCTTTGCTTTCCTATTTAAAGCTTTTGTTTGCTGTGGTGTTTGAGGAGGCCTGTGGAGGCTCAGTAGGACTTCTGCTAAGTGGCATGGGAGAGGTTTGATGCCCACGGCCTTAGTACCCTGTGGTGCTCTCTGAAGCACCTCTCAGTATTTCTGAAGGCCTCTTCAGTCAGCCTCAGTCATTGATGGCAGAGGAGCCCTGGTGCCAGCCTTTTCCCATTTAGCCCCAATCTTGCCGCATTGACTGTTCTACATTCCACTTCCTTGGGTCCTTCGTGTGGCTTCTTCCTGGCTTCCGCCTCCATAGCTCATCAAGGGTGCAGCTGGCATCATCTCTGCATGTGTCCTGGCCAGATTTTCCAACACAAAGCTCATTCCTCCCACCCCCAAGTTCTCTCTTGGACAAAGCTAGTGAGGTTGTTTTCATGATCGGCTTTTAGTTACTTGAGTCAAACTGATATTTGGTTGGTTTAACCCATATATTTTATGACTGAATTGATATTATTTTTGTGGAGGGGGTAAGAATTGTCCTTAAATTTATGAAATTAACCATAAATTTAAAAATTTTAATGAAATGGGATGATGACTACATCAAAGTACAGTTTGGAAACTTTAATAACTTATAAATTAATTTCCACTGGGTGAGTTATATATAATGCAGGACAGATCCAGTTTTTTCCCCAAGTATTGTATTAAATATATAGCTCTTTTCTCTCACACAGACATGGAACAAGCTTGTTTTCTTCTCTGAAGTTATATAATGAAATTCTTTATGTACATGTATTTATTCTTTTGGTTTGGAATTCTGTTCACCTGAAAACTGCCGGGCAGAGGTGGGGCGGGGGTGTTGTCTGTTTTTTTTCCTCTAAAATACCATTGGTTTTTGTCTGGGTATTTAGAGGGGAAGTACTAGTCTGGACCAAGTGCGATCTGAATTCATGCCATTTATACTGTCACTGCCTTATGCTGTGCAGCCTCAGAAATGTTAAGTATCAGTTGGTAGTCGGAAGGGAATGTTTTTGCTCTGGTCTTTGCTTGCCAGTGGGTGCTGATTTGGCAGGAGAGTGCAGGAAGCCTTCAAGAAGAACAGACTATCCACAAATGGAAGAATAAAGCTCCTCCTATTCATTCAACAAATGAGCACCTACTGTGTGCCAGGCACTGTTCTAGAAGCATGGGATTCATCAGTGAACAAAACACACACACACACACACACACACAAGCATGGGATTCATCAGTGAACAAAACACACACATACACACACACACACACGCACACCCTGTCCTTGTGCAGCTTACATTCTAGCAGGAATGACAGACAATAAGGGAGATGAGGGAGTGCTAAGGGTGGTTGCAGATTGTACTCTTAAGTATTTTGTTCTAGGCTGGCATCAAAGGCAAGGTGACAGTTTAGCTGAAACAGAGAGACAGGGAATCAGTTAGGAGTGTATCTGGGAGAGGAGCATTCCAGATAGAGGAGACAAAGAGTACAAATGCTGTAGGGCAGGAATGTGCCTTACTCACTGGTGGACTGGCTTGGAGGCCCCAGGGTGACTGGAACCCAGGAAAGAAAAGGAGACAGGGCTGGAGAGGAGTCTGGAAGGTAAGAGGAGGTAAGGCTGTTGTGTAGGGCTTCACTCTGTACAAGAGGTTTAAGCAGAGGAAGGATCCTTTGAAAGGTTCATATAGATTGTAGGAGGCAAGGGCTAAAGCCGGGAGGCCAGGGAAGAGGTGATAGTGACTTGAGTGGGTGGAGGTGGTGGGAAGAGGTAGATTCTGGGTACATTTTGCGGGTAGATTTGAAAGGCTTTGGTGGCCTGGATGAGGCTTTCAAGGATTTTGGCCCAAGCAGCTGAAGAGTGGCAGCCGCACACTGAGAAGGCCAAGGAACAGGTTTTGTTGACAAAGATTAAAGCTCGGGATGATGGCTCAGTCAGTTAAGCGTCTGCCTTCTGCTCAGGTCATGATCCCAGGGTCCTGGGATTGAGGCCCCACGTTGGGCTCCCAGCTCCACGGCTCCCTGCTTCTCCCTCTGCCCTGGCTTCCCCTGCTTGTGCTCTCTCTGTGTCAAATAAATAATGTTTATTTATTATTATTATTTTTTAATAAATAAATCTTTAAAACATTTATTTACTGGACCACATTAAAGTAAATCATGACCTTTATTTTGCACTTATTATTTATATTCAGTTTCATCACTCTATAAGTCTTTGTATGGCTAGATCATTTGAGAAGGTCATTTGAACATTTCCTTTGTCTGAATTTATCTGGCACGGATGCAAAATGTTAGATGTATTTTTCCTGTTTTTTTCTTTCTTTTTTAAACTTAGAAAGGTTTGTTTCATTCAGCTCTTTATTTGGGGGGGTTCTAAAATTTTCCTTATGAAAGAAAAAAAGTATTTCCTGCTCCTTGGCTCTGTTAGACAAATTATTTTTATCTTACAGTAAAAAGGGGTGGGGGGGAAGGGGGAGCATATTACTTTTCTTTCCCCTTTCTGGTGAGTAACCGTTGTTTCTGTTAGTAGAATGTTATTGGCTTCTGTTGGTTTCTGAGGAAAACCATTTCTCTATCAGACAGGAGCTGTTGTTTTAAAATACTCGTTTCTTTCTTCTTTTCAGGAGAATGTGTTCCTTGTTCTGCCAGCCCCATTTCCTTTAGGTAAAGATGGCCATTTACAGCCTCATTCTACTGGGTCAAAACAGAACAATGATTATCTAGAAAACTTCAGGAAAAGAGTTAGTGTGTATATGACTTTTTGTCTATTAAGGTTAGAGAATACTGAAGTGTTTTTATGTTTACCCCCGCTGAGCTATTTTTGTTCTAACCTTGTGCTTTTACCTTTAAAGTTAATGTCTTTCAATGTACATTTTAAAAAGTTCTCATTCTCCTGCTGTGGATTTATGGTGATAGCCATGCCCTTTTAACATTAACCTTTGCTCTATAGCTGGGATATAATTATGTATTATATCATGATTGTAACTACTGTTGTAGAGCAGTGGTATTTCAGAGGTGTAGTAGAAGGCGTGGGTTTAAAATGAAGAAAAGTATGATCAAGGAGAGCTGCTATTTAAAGAACTGAATTGTTTTTCATAAATAGTAATTTTGTTGACCTTTTAACAATGTAAATTTTTTTTAAATGATGCTCATCCTGTTTATGTTCTGTTGATTTAAGTAGTGGCAGAGTTAAAAACATACTCTTGGTCAAGAATCTTATACAAGGATGGTACAGTGTAAGATTCATAAATGTGTAATAACCTTTAAATAGCAACACTGTTCATAGGACTTTTCTCTGTTGGAGAAACAGGTGGTCTTGTTAATATTTATGGTCTAGAAGCCAGCTGCTATTTATATTAGTATAATTATTAGTAACAACGGCATTTTTTTCTCTTTTTTAGAGAGGTGTAAGGGAGGGGCAGCAGGAGAGGGAGAGAGAGAATCTTACGCAGGCTCCACGCCCACCATGGGGCCAGACAAGGGGCTTGATCTCAGGACCCTGAGATCATGGCATGAGCCAAAATCAAGAGTCAGATGCTTAATGGACCGAACCACCCAGGCACCCCAGCAATGGCATTTCTAAAAGTAGTAGATATAGTAACAATTAAATTCTATAATGTCCTGAATGTCATCCATAACTAGCAGACATAGATCTCTGCTCTCAGTAACCTTGTAAGCTAAAGAATGTGTGAATGGAGTCTTGAACATGAATTTTTTTTTTTTTTTTAAGATTTTATTTATTTTATTTGACAGAAAGAGATCACAAGTAGGCAGAGAGGCAGGCAGAGAGAGAGAGAGGAGGAAGCAGGCTCCCCGCCGAGCAGAGAGCCCGACGCGGGGCTCGATCCCAAGACCCTGGGATCACGACCGGAGCCGAAGGCAGAGGCTTTAATCCACTGAGCCACCCAGGCGCCCCTTGAACATGAATTTTTAAAAGACTTTTATATAGTGCAGGAGCAGGTGTGTAAGAATAACAGGATTAGTCAGGAGACCTGTGTTCCTGTGTCCGTCCAGCCACATTGCCACCGAGATTACCCTGGGAACCTGACAGCTCTGTGGATGGGAGTTGCTTCTCCTGTCCACTCAGGAGCCTCATAGAGTTGTTGAGAATCATATGAGATTAGGGCCTTGTAAATTGCCCCACCCTCTGGATGGTGGGGTCTTTCTTTTTCTTTCTTTCTTTCTTTTTTTTTTTTTTAAAGATTTTATTTGTTAGGCAGAGAGAGAGTGGGGAGCAGACTCCCCGCTGAGTAGAGAGCCCGATGTGGGGCTCGATCCCAGGACCCTGAGACCATGACCTGAGTTGAAGGCAGAGGCTCACCCCACTGAGCCACCCAGATGCCCCTGGTGGGGTCTTTCTAAGAAAGGTGGAGGAAGAGGAGGTGCAGGGTGGTGGTTCTTTAGGCTCCCAGAGGTCACCACCATGGTTTCCATTTCCTAGTCAGCTTTGAGTCTATGGAAGGAGTTAGGAATTCTGGTCTGTAGCTTAGTATCTTTGTATTTGTTCTGGTGGCAGGAATCAATCTTGGGGTTGTCAATATGCACAGAAATGATCTATTTCTTCACAGTCTGACTCATTTTCTGTCAGGCCTGTTCTTGGTCTCTGTTCAGGAACAAATCCTGCTTGTTGATGAGCTGTCTCCTTGTCTGTTTACAAAAATTCCTCGTGTTCCATTTAGCTTATAACAGACTCGGGCAGCATTCGAAGCCTGTCCACCCCTAGATTTAGGTCTCTTCTTTTCCTCCCCCATCTAGGATCTGCAACTCCAATGGATACTGAGGGGTTTGGTGAGCTCCTTCAGCAGGCTGAACAGCTCGCTGCTGAGACTGAGGGCATCTCCGAGCTTCCCCATGTGGAACGGAACCTACAGGAGATCCAGCAGGCGGGCGAGCGCCTGCGTTCCCGTACCCTCACACGCACGTCCCAGGAGACAGCAGATGTCAAGGCGTGAGTACTGGTGGGAAGGCTGTGCTGCTGCTGCTGGGTGGCTCAGGGGCAGGATCCGATTCTTCTTTTCCTCCCTTGAATTAAGATGCAGTCTGTAAATGACAGACACAAGCCTGATTCTTGGGAATTCAGGAAGGTTTTTGTAAGAAGGTCAGCAGCCTTGCTCTGTCTCCCTGCCCCCAGGTTTTCCAGCTTGTCTGCCTCACCAAGCTCTGAAGCCCACATCACAGGCAGAGATGATCAGGATGGGAAAGGATGAAGAGCTTTGTCACACAGAAACCCGTTACAGTAGTTCCTGATTGAGTTTGCTGACCATTGGGTCATAAATGGCTCCTTTTACTGTTAGTAAGTGTGGTTTACACAGATAAGTGTTACCTTCAAAGCCCGGGAGCACTCAGAGATTAGCTTACTTTTTAAGTGCGCTCGGAAGAAATTGACGAGCAGTCAGTGATGAAGAGCCATCCAAGTGAGGGGTGATTCTGTCTGGTCATCATTAGCGATCCCCAAAGCTGCTTCTCCAAGACCTTGGACACATAGTACCTCCCAGGTGACCATGGAATAGGAGAGTGGGCAGCCCCAAGAGTGCAGCTGAAGAAAAGTGCTGGCTGTCTGTCTGTCTGGCCAGCCAGTGGCGTCTGCTGTCATAACAGTATCAATAGTGGGCTCTTGATTTCACAGTTACGTGTTGGGGGCCCCACTAGCCAGTCCTGGGCCATCTCTGGGGCTACATCCATGAGTTAGACATGATTTTTGCCTCAAGGAACTTGTAATTTGGGGAGACAGAAACAAAAAAACCTTGCTGCTTTCCATAAGAAATGTGATTTACTGATGACTACTGTGTGTCAGAAACTTGGCTAGACTTCAGAGTTTGCTTGATCCTCATAACGAATATTAGGATTGTTGTCCCCTGATTACAGTTGAACAGCTAAGGCTCAGAGAGGGCAGGAAACTGTCAGATGGCACAGCTGAGTGTTGAGTCAGGACTCAAACCTAGGGAGGCTGGCTCCAGAGCACGTGATCTTTTAGCCCCGACGGAAGGGCCAGGGGAGGGTGGAAGGGTGCTGGTACTTGTGACCTTAGTGGGTCTGGAAAATCACTGAGATCCTTCGTGGGAGATGTGGGAAATTGTCAGTTGTCTGCTTCGTCTTCATTGCTTGAACTTGAGAAAGACCTAAGTGCTGATGTTTCCACGGGGACGTTATTTTGGGTATGTAATAAATGTCACAAGAGTGAGCATAAAGGCTACATTCTTTTCCCAACTAATCTTGAAAGCTGAATGCTTTGGCTGCTTCGCTGAATTAGTAAGGATGTTGTGGGAATTCTTCTGTAGGTCTCCCCAGAATTTTATTTTTTAAGATACTAGTTAGTTTTTGTTCCATCGGTGTTGGCAAAGACAAATCAGAGGAACCCTGACAGGGTTTTTTTTTTTTTTTTTTTTTTTTAATCCAGCCAGTTGCCGCTGTTCACCAACACCCCCACCAGCCTTTAGACATCTCTGCTTGCTTGTCCTCCTGCAGGCTCCTTTCTTTTGCTCCTGACTGCCTGCAGTTACCCTCAGTCTTGAGCATGCTGGCTCTGTGCTTGTGTGCAAGGATGCTGCGGGAGCAGAAGGACCGTGATGCCAGCAGAGTTGCTCTAGTTATAGTTTAATTGCATCAGCTTTACAGCCTATTAAGAGCAAAAAGGGAAAATGTTTTCTTGGTAACAATTATCAGTCATGCTCTCTTGTAAATTTCCATTCTTCCTCATTTCTTTCTACCTTAAATTCATTATTTTAGGGAGGAAGAAGTTGGAACATTGAAAGAATGGGTATAGGGTGGGGCAAGTGCTTAAAAAGAAACCAAAGGGCTGATGACTGTATTTTTCCACCTTGATAGGCAGACATAAAGTGTGATGTGAATATTTTAGTACAGGGTGAAGGCAGAGGAGCGAACTGAGTAGGAAAACAAAATTTACATGAAATAAATTTTGGAAGAAAATGTGTCTTTAAGATTTTAGTTAAGATTAGATTGTAGATTTAAGATTGAATTGTTCTGTGCTGAATTCATTTGTTTAAATATACTTTTTGGATTTTTCATTTTGAGGAACAGATTTGAAAGCTTTTTTGCATGTGTGTTTGATATTTTTAAATTGTTAAATTTCTTCACACATAAAGAAGACTATGCATAACATATATAAAGGTGTAAATCAGGGGTTGTCAGCCTATGATCCATGAGCCAGATCCAGCCGCTGCCTGTTAAAGTCTTACTGGAACGTGGCCACACTTATTTATGTATTGTCTGTGCTGCTTTTGTGCTACAATAGCGGAGTTGAGTAGTTATGACAGAGACCGTATGGCCTGCAGAGCCTGGAATTTTTACTGTCTGCCTCTTACAGGATAAGTTTGCTGACTCCTGGTGTAAATAGTAATAAAATGAATTGCATGTTGCCCGGTGAAGACAGGGAATATCATCAACAGCTGTGACGCCCTCCCGGGTACCCATTTTCAACTGCATCCCCCTTTTTTCCCATCAGAGATGCCTCATTGGATTTTTCCAGTCAGACTCAGAAGCCAGACATCTTAGAGTTGTACAAAGAGAAAGCCAGCAATCACTCTCTTTCCTTAACTTTATCCCCCAAGGTAACCAGGGTTACTGATCTGCTGCTTCTTTCACACTTTTCTCCATGTTCATGCGAAGCATATGTGAACATTTATTTGCCCAAAGTTTTACAGTCAGTTACTACTTTACTTGTGGTAATACTACTAAGCAACCTTTTTGAGCACTTGCTCTTTGGCAGGCACTGTGCCAAACACTTTACATGCATTATATAATTTCTTCTTAAAATAACCCTGTGAAATAAGTGTTATTATCTCTGTTTTATAATTGAGAAACGTCACATAGCAAGTGGCCAAGCCAAATTCAAATCCAGCTTGCTCAGTAAGAATCTCTCCCATTTGTATGGCACTTTTCAGTTCCCCCAAAATTGTCACAGACATTCTCCTGACTGGTCTTCACAAGCCTGAGAGGTGAGTGAGGCGGGGATTTTTCTCCAGATTTAACAGAGGAAGACAATGAGTCTTGGAAGACTGATGCATCTAAGATTTTCAGGCAGTAAGAGGCAGGTGAGACTTGAACCCAGGCCTCCTGCCTTTATTTCTACTCCCTGTGTGTACTGATGACACCTTTTGTCCTCCTACTTTCCCAGGACTAAAGTGTTTGACTCCAGCCTTGATTCCCATCTTTTTGCTCAGGAGAGGCTGCGTGGTTTATGGAAATTGAGGCAGGTAGAAGGCAAGGAGCCTTTAGATTTTTCCACCCTTAGAAGCTGGAAGTTTCTGGTTTAACCTTTATTTATAAAGCCTTACTCTTACCCTAAATTTCCTGCCCTTTTTCCTCAGTTCTCCATCTACCTCTCTCCATCAAAGCTTCTGCCTATTCACTGGACACTTCCTGCAGGCACCACCTACTCGGATGACTTTTCTCTTTTGAATTCTCTAATAGCTAGTTTTTTAAGTGTCAAGGCTCTCAACCCCGGTGTACTTTAAAATTGCCTGGGCACTGGGTGCATTCTCACATATCACTGGTGGGAATATGGCACCTGTCGGACACAACTGGGCAGTATCAGGCGGATTTACCCTTGACCCAGCAATCCCTTTTCCAGGGAATCTATCCCAGAGACGCACTGGCAAAAGTATGGAAGATGTGTGTGCAACGGTAGTCATTGTGGCATTATTTGTAAATAGCAAAAATTGAAAACTCAAACATCCGTCAGTAGGGGACTGGTTGAATAGATGTGGTACATCTTGGTAGTGGAGTATTTTTCAGTAATACAAAAGAATGAGAATATACAGTACCATAGATCAACTCCAGGACATATTGTGAAGTAAAATAAAAAATAAAAGGTAGAGAAAAAGTGTGCAGTTCTCTTATTTAAGAATTCAGGCGAAAGGCATCCAGTGTTCATGAATCAGAGGACTTAATATTATTAAGATATTAATATGCCCAGATTGATCTGCAGATTCAGTGGAATCCTTATCAAAATTCCAGCTGGCTTTTTTGCAGAAATTAACAAGGAGATCCTAAAATCTACGTGTAAATAAAAAGACACCTAGAGTTGCCAAACAGTCTTTTAAAAGGCAGAAGAAAGTTGGGAGGCTCACACTTCCAATTTCCTAACTTCAAACAAAGCTACCATAGTCGAGACTGTGTGGCACTGGCATAAGGATAGACAATTGAATAGAATTAGGAGTTCAGAAATAAATCCATGCATTTGACATCAGCTGATTTTCAGCAAGTGCCAAGAGCATTCAGTGTTTTTTCAACAAATAATGCTGGGCAACTGGATATCTATATGCAAAAGAAAGAAGTTGGACACCTTAACTGTAAATGTAACACAGACCTAAATGTAAGAGCCCAAACTTTAAATCTTCTTGGAAGAAAACATGGGTATAAATCTTTCTGACCTGAAGTTAGGCAGAACCTTATTAGATATGAACTGAAAGTACAAGTGACAGAATAAAAAATAGATAAATTGAACTTCATCAAAATTAAAAACTTTTGTACTTCAAAGGACACTATTAAGAAAGTGAGAAAATAGGGATGCCTAGGTAGCTCAGTCGGTTAAGCAGCTGCCTTTGGTTCAGGTCATGATTCCACTGTCTTGAGATTGAGTGCTGCATTGGGCTCCTTGTTCAGCTCGGGGGGCCTGCTTCTCCCACTGCCTGCAGCTCCCTTGGCGTGTGTGCATGCACATGCGCTCTCTCTCTGACAAATAAATAAAATATTTTTTTTAAAAAGGGAAAGTGGGGAAAAAAAAAGGAGAGTGAGAAAGTAGCTTACACAATGGAAGAAAATATTTGCAAATTACTTATCTGGTAAGGGACTATTTCTCCGAAGATGATGTACGCACAGTCAGCAAGCAAATTATGAGAAGCTCAACATCACCGGCCATCAGGGAAACGTGAATCAAAACCACCTTGACATACCACGTCACGTACACACTAGGATGGCTGTAGTTCAAAGACAGACCAGACCCCAGTAGTGTTGAGGATGTGGAAAAAATTGAGGCAGTCATATACTTTTGGTGGGATGTAAAGTCTTGTAGCCACTTTGGGAAACAGTCCAGCAGTTCCTCAAAAGGCTAAACAGTGTGACCGTATGACTCAGCAGTTCCCCTCCTAGGGAATACCCAAGAGAGATGAAGACCATTGTCCATATAAAAATTTGTTCATAGCAGCATTATTGGTAAGTCAAAAAGTAAAAATAACCCAAATGTCCGTCAGTTGATCAATTGATAAATAAAATATGGCATATCCGTAAAATGGAGTACTACTTGGCAGTGAAAAGAATGAGTTAATACACGCATGTTAATACATGCAACATGGATGAACTTTGAAAACATGAGAAATGAAAGAAGCTGGTCACAAAAGACAACATATTGTCGAGCTCCATTTATGTGCAATATCTTATATAGGCAAATTGATGGAGATGGAAAGTAGATTAGTGGTTTCCTAGGTGGGGTGGGTGGATTGAGGGTCATGGGGAGCAGCTGCTGATAGGTTGGGGGTTTCTTTGTGGCGTGAGGAAAAGTGTTATAGAAGTCAATTTTAACGATGGTTGCACAACTCTGAATCTGTTGAAAACCACTAAATAAGTCAGTTAAATGGGCAATTGTATAGTATGTGAATTGTATCTCAGTAAAGCTGTTTCAAAAAAGTAGGTGATAAAAATGTATATACAGATGTACTGAGAAAAAAGGAAGGTGTTTTAAAAGTACCTGATTAATGGTAAGACATGCAGACAAGAAAACGACTGTCATGAAGAGAGAGTTTCTGTCCACAGTTGTCTAGAAATGAGGCAGAGCACATCATCGATCAGCACGGGGGTCAGTCAGGATGCAGTGAGAGCAAGGAGAAAATGTGGGCCAAAGCCTGTATCATGGTTTCTGTGGGAAAGTAAGGCAAGGCAGGGTCAACAAGCTTAGGATTGGCTAGTTTGAGTAACTTCAGTGGGCTCTGGGGTATAATTGACTCTGATTGTCTAGTACCTAGCCATGGGGTGAAACGTGGCCCAGGAAAGGAGGTGGTTGGGGTATGGTCTCTGGACTCATTAGTTCTCATTAGTTTGCATTTGAAATTTGTACTCGCCTCTCAGAATTAGCTAACCTTGGGAGGGGCAGCCCTTCCAATATCAGCAAGGCCCCAGTTGTCAAAGCATCAGATACAGAAAATAAAAAGGCTTTTTTTTTTTTTTTTTAATTACCAAGAATGTATTTTGAGGGGCGCCTAGGTGGCTTAGTCAGTTAAGCATCTGCCTTCGGCTCAGACATGATCTCAGGGTCCTGGGATCAGGTTTTTCGTATCAGGCTCTGTGCTCAGCAGGGAGTCTGCTTCTCCTTCTGCCTGCCGTTTCCCCTGTTTGTGCTCTCTCTCTCTGACAAATAAGTAAAATCTTAAAGAAGGGGGAAAAAAAATATATATATATATAGAAGAGTTTTTTTTTTTTTTTAAGATTTTTATTTATTTGACAGATCACAAGTAGGCAGAGAGGCAGGCAGAGAGAGAGAGGAGGAGGAGACAGGCTCCCTGCTGAGCAGAGAGCCCAATGTGAGGCTCGATCCCAGGACCCTGGGATCATGACCTGAGCCGAAGGCAGAGGCTTTAACCACTGAGCCACCCAGGCACCCCTTGAAGAGGTTTTTAAGAAGTGAAATAAATGCTTATGAAGCAGTCAGGGTACCTCAGTTCTATAGAGGTATTTTTCCCAAAAACAAGCCAATTTGTGGCTTAGTTTTTCCTCAGAATATTGTTTTACTTCTCTTGAATTCATGAGTTTTTAGTGCCTGTATCTCATGTTCCATGGGATAGCTAGATTTTGAATATTAACACTCAGTTTCAACAATTACCAATCAGGGACATTTTTTCTTTCTATCCCCCATCTAATGATTTTTTAAGCAAATCCCAGCCAATACACTGTTTCATCCACAGATACTTCAAAGTGAATCTCTAAAAATGAATTCCTTTATTTTTAAACATAACTATAATTCTGTATCTAAAATATAAGTAAATACTTTAATATCAAATTTTTAGTCCGTTCAAATATCTCATATGTTAAATGTTTACCAATTTGTTTGACTCAGAATCCAAATATGCCCTATGTATTTATTGTGACCCCTTGATAAATCTCTTAAATTTCTTTTGTTCAGTAAGTGCTCACTTATCTTTTCCCTTGGAGCTGTTTTGTAATGAAGGACTGAACTTTACATTTGTCCTGATATAGTTTCCCACAGTCTGGCTTTGCATACTCTCACCTAGTAGCTTTGTTTTCCCTACAAATCTTGTTAATTTCAGTTATTTCTAGTAAGTGGATTCATAGGACTTTTTCTTTTCTTAAATAATTTCATTACTTAAAGTGTTTAACAAACAGACAAGAAGAGACAAAAGTTTACTGAAACTCTACATACCCATCACCCAGTTTTAATAATTACTAAATCCTGACCCTGTTTGTTTCATCTGTAATCCCACTCAGATTTAGAAACAGATTTTAGACATCAAATGTCTCTCTCTCTCTTTTTTTTTTTTTTGGACGGAGAGAGACACAGTGAGAGAGGGTACACAAGCAGAGGGAGTGAGAGAGGGAGAAGCAGGCTTACTGCTGAGCAGGGAGCCTGATGCGAGGTTCGATCCCAGGACCCTCGGATCATGACCTGAGCCAAAGGCAGATGCTTAAATGACTGAGCCCCCCCAGGAGCCCCTCAAATATATCTCTTAAGTTATGACTCCAATAATAAAATCACAGCACCATAATTACAACTAAAAATTTTAAATTTGTTAATATAAAATAATTTAGTCACTGCTCACAATGCAATTGCTTTAATAATTATTTTCAAGATTGTTCATTTGAATTCAGATTCAGAGGTTCATGAAATGTAAATCTTTGTTGGGTGTTAAGAATTTTGAGTTTTGGGGTGCCTGGATGGTTTAGTGGGTTAAGCCTCTGCCTTCGGCTCAGGTTATGATCCTAGGGTCCTGGGATCGAGCCCTGTGTAGGGCTCTCTGCTCAGCAGGGAGCCTGCTTCCTCCCCGCTCTCTGCCTGTCTCTCTGCCTGCTTGTGATCTCTCTGTCAAATAAATAAATAATTAAAAAAAAAAAAAAGAATTTCGAGTTTTAAAGTTAATCTTTTTTTTTAAATTTATTTATTTGACAGAGAGATCACAAGTAGATAGAGAGGCAGGCAGAGAAAGAGGAGGGAAGCAGGCTCCCTGCTGAGCAGAGAGCCCGATGTGGGGCTCTATCCCAGGACCCTGAGATCATGACCCGAGCCGAAGGCAGAGGCCTTAACCCGCTGAGCCACCCAGGTGCCCCTAAAGTTAATCTTTTAAACTGATGCAAAATATTCACATGACTCTATGGCCAAATATATAAAACAAGGTACTGTGTATATAGAGGTTCTATCTTTTGTCCATTAGTTTCCATTCTACATTCTTCCTGCTTTCAGAAAAAAAAAATTTTTTTTCCAGGTTTTTTTGTTTGGTTCTTTTTTCTTCTTTCACATAAACTCTGCCAATCTGCCCCTCCCCTGTGCTGGTACTGTGGACTTTTCCCCATCTTAGTACCTTTCCTGAGAAGTCTAAGACTGGTCTTCCTCCTGGCTTTTCTTCCCTCCTTTCTTAAGAAGGCATGATTTATACAGAAGGTAAACAAACAAAAGGTTAAGTAACCTTAAATAAGGTGGAGAAGACAGGGACTTTTTTTGACTTTGGAATTGTGTAAATATTTTACATTATTATAAAACAAACTAATTTCAAAAAAGGAATTCCTAAAAAATGAAAATAAGTGTTTAATCCAGTTGGTGACATAACCACACAGAGAGGAACAGTTCCAAGTGGTATCTTAATTTGTCATAAGTTATCATGTTGGAGGTGTTGTTACTGCTCTTTTGAGACTGTTGTGTGTATAGTGTAGGATAAAGCAAATAAGTAGTTATAGATACTGAAACTAGGACTTGTGGTGTGGGAGAAAGGAGATGCAGAAAGAAAATCTGTGAGGTTAACCCAAAACTTTGTGTTTTAAATTTTGAATTGGGATTATTAGTATAAACTCACCATGTAATTTATCTTAAGAAAACTGAAGCAAAAGTAAAAACTTCATTTCTAGCTCTACTTAGGAGAAAGCCTAGAAACAGTACAGCACTGAGCAGTCCTAGTACCCACATAGTGGCCTCTAAAATCCATCTCTTTTTTTTTTTAATTTTTAATTTTTTAAATTTCTTTTCAGTGTACCAGAATTCATTGTTTATGTACCACACCCAGTGTTCCATGCAATACGTGCCCTCCATAATACCCACCACCAGGCTCACCCAACCTCCCACCCCCAACCCCTTCAAAACCCTCAGATTGTTTTTCAGAGTCCATAGTCTCTCATGGTTTGTCTCCCCCTCCAGTTTCCCTCAACTCCCTTCTCCTCTCCATCTCCCCATGTCCTCCATGTTATTTCTTATGCTCCACAAATAAGTGAAACCATACGATAATTGACTCTCTCTGCTTGACTTATTTCACTCAGTATAATCTCTTCCAGTCCCGTCCATGTTGCTACAAAAGTTGGGTATTCATCCTTTCTGATGGAGGCATAATACTCCATAGTGTATATGGACCACATCTTCCTTATCCATTCGTCCGTTGAAGGGCATCTTGGTTCTTTCCACAGTTTGGCGACCGTGGCCATTGCTGCTATAAACATTGGGGTACAGATGGCCCTTCTTTTCACTACATCTGTATCTTTGGGGTAAATACCCAGTAGTACAATTGCAGGGTCATGGGGTAGCTCTATTTTTAATTTCTTAAGGAATCTCCACACTGTTTTCCACAGTGGCTGCACCAACTTGCATTCCCATCAACAGTGTAAGAGGGTTCCCCTTTCTCCACATCCTCTCCAACACACGTTGTTTACTGTCTTCTTAATTTTGGCCATTCTAACTGGTGTAAGGTGGTATCTCAATGTGGTTTTGATTTGAATCTCCCTGAGTGATGATGAACATTTTTTCATGTGTCTGAAAAAGCCATTTGTATGTCTTCATTGGAGAAGTGTCTGTTCATGTCTTCTGCCCTAAAATCCATCTTTTAATAAAACAGTGGGGGCTCTTTGAAGTGTTGGTTGACTCCAGGTCTGTATGAGATGAACATGAAACATCTTGTCATACCAGATAGGGAAGTTACTAAGGTCTACTTGAGTTATGTCAAAAGAATTCGAAACCATCCTCGAAAGGTTTCTACTGGTGGAGGAGACAGTTTGAGGATGATAAGGATAGTAACTGCAGTGGATTGAAACACATCAGTAAGTGTTTAATATGTTTCAGTTCATATGTTTATGACTTTAAATTCATGAGTTCATAAGGATACCAAAAGGAAACTCACCAGTCACTCTGAGGATGCTGGAGAACCATCTCATTATTCAGAATAACCACATAATGGATGAAGAGTTTTTCTGAAAGGAAATATTCTAGCTAATAAAAATAGAATACCTGGGGTGCCTGGGTGGCTCAGTTGGTTAAGCATCGACTCTTGGTTTCAGCTCAGTTCATGATCTCTGGGTTGTCAGGTCAGGCTCTGCACTCAGTAGGGAGTCTGCTGGAAATTCTCACCCCTCCCCCAATGTGTGTGTGCACACGCGCACTCTCTCTCTCTCTCAAATAAATAAATCTTAAAAAGGAAAAAAAGAGCACCACCATTTTGCAACCTCTAAGGAATTAGTGACTCTAAGCAGTGATTATCAGTGTCTGCTAACATTCCAAAAGAAATTACCAGACATTACAGACTTCTTGTCTCAAGTAATCTTTAGTCTCAAGTAATCTAACCAAATATAATGACACCTGAATCTGCTCAAACCTTTAGAGCTTACTTTCAATTGATAGGAAATACAGAGGCTGGAGGAACATGTCAAATGACATCTCGAGGTTGCAGTCAATAAAACCTGTTATGTGGGAAACTGTATCCTTCCTACTTTTAGTGTAGGTCATGGATCAATAGGAGAAGCATCAACTGTGAGCTTTTTAGAAATGGAGAATCTCAGGTCCCATCCCAGACCTACTGAATCAGAATCTGCATTTTAATATGCTTCTCAGGTGATTCACATGTACAGTTCAAGTTTAAGTAGTACTGCTCTACAGGACAAATAATCCAGAGTCCCTGATAAATTGTAAGGGAAAAAAAAATGAGATGAAGGAGCATCCTATAGATTAAAAAAGATTTAGGAGGCATATCATTCACAAGTAGAGATCTTATTTTTATCCCATTCAGAAAAAAAAACCCACAAAATTTAAATTATTAAATAATTGGGGGATTCTCTGGAATCTACTTCAAAATAATCTGGGTGGTGGAAAGAGGAAAAGAGGTAGGGATACAGGTGAAACAGGGTTGACTCTGACATGTTAATTGTTGAAGCTGGGTAATGGGGACAAGGAGGTTTACCATTTAATTTTGTATTTAGAATTGTTTTTCTATAAGGGTTTAATAAGGAGGGCCCACTAAAATGACTGTGATCAAAAAGGTAATAACAAGTATTGGCAAAGGTGTAGAAAACAATTGGAGTCCTTGTACATTGCTAATGAGAATATAAAATGGTGTAGCTGCTTTGGAAAACCATCTGGCAGTTCTTCAGAAGGTTAAACAGTTACTATAGGATCTAGCAATTCTACTTTTAGGTATATATCCAAGAAAAATGAAAACAGTATTCACACAAAAATGCTACATGAATTATCACGACAGCACTTTTCATAATAGCCCCAAAGTGGAAACAACCCAAATGTCCTATCAGCTGATGAATGGATACGTATATTCATAAATATAAAATGTGACATATCCATATAATGGAATACTGTTCAGTTATAAAAGGAAATGAAGTACTGATACATACTAGAGCATGGATGAATCTTGACAAGCATTATGCTAAGTGAAAGAGGATAGTCACAAAACAGCACATGTTGTATGATTCTGTTTATATGAAATGTCCAGAATAGGCAAATCTATAGAAACAAAATGGATTAATAATTTTCAGAGGTTGGGGGTAGTTTGGGAACGGACATGGGAAATGACTGCTGGTGGGTAGGGGATTGGTTTGGGGGTTGATGAAAATGTGCTAAAGGTTGTAAAATGTTCTAAATGTTGTAAAAAAATGTTCTAAAAGGTAAAAGTTGTACAACTCTGTGAATATACTAAAACATACTGAGTTGTACACTTTAAATGGGTAAATTGTATGGTATGTGAATTATTTCTCAGTAAAGCTATTATTAAAAAAGGAGGGAGGGGGGCACCTGGGTGGCTCAGTGGGTTAAGCCTCTGCCTTCGGCCAGGGTTATGGTCTCAGGGTCCTGGGATCGAGCCCCACATCGGGCTCTCTGCTCAGCAAGAAGCCTGCTTCCCCCTCTCTCTCTGCCTGCCTCTCTGCCTACTTGTGATCTCTCTCTCTGTCAAATAAATAAATAAAATATTAAAAAAAAAAAAAAAAGGAGGGAGGGCATTACACTGATACCCATGCTCCAGGCTTCACTCAGCACTACTCAGAATCACTGGGAGCAAAGTTGACTAGGTGATTTTAATGTGCAACCAGGGCTGGGAACTACTGAATTAGAAGGTTAGCTTTAAGGATTGTTAGAAGAGATGGGCAAGATTATTTATCTGACAGGGTAGCCTGGAAGAGAAGCCTCAGGGATGGTATTCTAGTTGACTTGTCTACATTGGAAGAGACAAAAATCTACAGCAGGTAGCCCTCTGGGTGCACAATATCTATTTCTGTAGTACCTTGTAGAATAGAACTAAACACAAAGTCCTTTCTTCTCTAAAAAGTCTGTTAGTGCAGAAGTAGAAGTCTTAGGTGTCATAGCCATAGGTTTTGGGTTACTTGTGCTTTCCAGTGGTGTAGCTTCTGAGTTCCTCAGAAGGAACGTAAACTTTGTCAGTGGGGTTTGGGGATACTAAATCGTCATCTAAAAACAATAGTCTAAGCATCTAATTCCCCTAAATTTCTTTCTTCCAGAGAGCGTTCGAGATGTTAGTGAGACTGATTTTTTAAAAAACTCTTCTATTGTTATATTCCCCTAAGTAAGTAGAAGTAAAGCTAGTTGTATTTTTCCCATCTCTCTTCAAAGCATTTATTCGGTGACAGGCTCCTGTACTATTGGACTGGGCAGCAGAGCGGGAACTTGAAGGTGTACTAGATATGATGTTTGGCTTTTAAAGAGAAGCCATGGAGAACCAGCCTTGGATTCTGGTTCAGCTGCCCTTTGCAAATCATCAATGGTCCCAGACTTTTAGTTTCTTCAACTGATGAATAAAATTAGGACTGGGTTACTCTTAAAGCTTCTCAGATGTTGTGGTTCACATATTTGTCTTTATAGAGGCTGTGAATATAGGACAGTGGTTAAGAGTTTGTGCTCTGGAGCCTGATGACCTGGCTCTGCCATTTTCTGGCTCTGTGACTTTGGAGAAGTCACTTAACCTCTCTGCACCTTTAGTTCCCCCATCTGTAAAATGGGGGTTGAAAATAGCATCTACCTCCTGATTTTCTTTACTGTGAAATATGTGGAGTTGTCTAGCCTATCATTTTGTTAGTATACTGTCATTTTATTCTAGGCAAATTTTATTCTAATTCAGGCATGACCAGAATTCTCTTTTATTACCAGATGCAGTATTGTGTCTCTTTGGCTATGTGATAGATCTTTATGGAAAGGTATAAAAAAACCATATAAAGGTGAGCAGTACATAAGAAGTTTTGGATAAAAAATAGTCTCTAGTATTTTATGAAGCATATTCGATATCTTAATCCTGCTTTTTTCTCCTTGCCCCATATCCTAATATAGGTCAGTTCTCCTTGGGTCTCGGGGACTTGACATATCCCACATCTCCCAGCGACTGGAGAGTCTGAGTGCGGCCACCACCTTTGAGCCTCTTGAGCCTGTGAAGGACACAGACATTCAGGTAAGGGCTTGCAGGACTGGTGTAGGTGGAACCCTGGATATGCAAACCAGGCTGAAGGCCTGCTTGACCAGCTCATTTGTTGACCAGCTCATTTAGGAATTCTAGATTTCTTTGTTAATTCTCTTTCTGAGATATTAACAGAATGGGAGACTCTGCTTTGGGAGTATAATGGGGAACAAAGGTTACTTTAAGAGTGCTCTGAGAGGCTGAATTTAGGAAAGCAATTCCAACCTGCACTTTTTAGATTATTGTAATTATGAGAACAGATTTTTCTTCCTTCCTTGGGCTTAATCCAGGAACAGAGACATTAGTTATAAGTTTCTCTTGCTTTCTTTGCTGGATCTCAAATAATTTTACTCTTCATCTTCCACATTTCTTTTCTACATCTTGCTTGTATTGGTTGGCAAAGAGCTGGGGAAAACTTAGAGTACTATTTACTGAAACCTACTCATCGATTTCTAGGAAGTGTTTGGCTGCATTAGTGGCACCAGGAAATGGTCTAATAGAGCACTCCAGTCTCATTTAACCTAACATGCCACTGGCATAATTGATTGCTATTTTAATCTAATCAGAAACTGCTTTGTGTATGTGTGCGGGCACACACACATACGTTGTTAAGGAAAAAACTCAAGATTCATTTAGTTTTGAGGAATTGGGATGCTGCGTTCATGTTAGAGTGAAGGGACTGTGAGCTACCATTTTAATCATTGATTTACCTTTGAGATGAAACAAGTAGGTTCTACAAAGGCAAATCATTGTACTAATTGTGTTATTAGTTATGGGTACTAATTATGTTATTATATGGGCTCAGTTTGAATTAACTCTCTATCCCACTATCCTTTCCAAGAACTATTTTTATCTACCTAGTATCCATAGTTCTTTTTTTTTTTTTAAGATTTCTATTTATTTATTTATATGACAGAGAGAGAGAGAGATCACAGGTAGGCAGAGAGGCAGGCAGAGAGAGTGGGGTGGGGGCGGGGGAGGCAGGCTCCCTGCTGAGCAGAGAGCCCGTCCAGGGGCTGGATCCCAGGACCCTGAGATCACGACCTGAGCCAAAGGCAGAGGCTTAACCCTCTGAGCCACCCAGGCGCCCCTAGTGGCCACAGTTCTACTCTATTCCAATTCAGTAACCGAAAACCCTATGTTTCTGTTGAGAGTTAACTATAGATACTAATTTTCCTGTTATCAATATGTTCCCATAGTCTCTAGTTTTTTAAAATTATGTGTACTGAATCATATTAGCTTGTCATCTTGTGGATGCCTGTTCAGTTCCATATAATCTTAAAATTTTTTTGCTTTTGTTTTGCTTATTTTGAGCTGTCCCTTTTTGTACCTTCTATTTACTGCTATAAACTAATACTTTTAATAAGGATGAGGTGGGCAAAAGGAATAGAGCTAGAAAATAAATTTGAATAATCATACATTTTGCGGAATATCCCTAATAGTGTGGAAGAAAGGGCACTAGCTGAAAGGCTTGTGTTTTTAATGTTTAAAATACCAAAGAAGTTATTTTTATTATTTTTTTAAGTTATTTTTATTTTTTTAAAAAAGATTTCATGTATTTATTTGAGGGAGAGAGCATCCTGAACATACGAGTGTGAGGGGAGGGATGGGGGGAGAATCTCAAGTGGACTCCCCGCCAAGCCCCAGAACCCCCAGTCAGGCTCCATCCCACAACCCATGAGATCATGATCAGAGCTGAAACCAAGAGTTGGAGGCAGAACTGACTGAGCCACCCCAGCACCCCCAAAAAAGTTGTTTATTTTTAAAACCAACTGCTTTTAAATGTTCTTTGGCATATTTGTCATACATATTTGGAATACTCAGCACATTTAGTGATATACTTTGTGAAGTCCCTCTGACATGGTATTCCAATTTTCTACTTTGAGATATTAATGACAGGATTATAAATGTATCAAATCATGACGATCTTCTCTTCTAACCTTCTGTTGAGTACATGAACACTCTCCTTCAGCACCCCGATTAGATAGTTTCCCAGCAGTGGATGCTCGGTCACATCAAAGAGAGTTTCTTAATTTGGAGTGAACATGGCTATGAGTTTTGGTCCTGCACCACTGGAAAATCTTTGAACACTGAGAGGAAGGATGCATTCATTTCAAAATTTTACCTCTTGAGCTTTTCCAGAGTAGCTTCAAAAATGCAAAATAGTCAGTCCAAGGTAACTTTTGATTAATTGGGAATTGGTCGTCTAGTCCTTAAGTAAAAATTTAAGACTTACTAGTTTTGGGGTACCTGGGTGGCTTGGTAGGTTAAGCGTCTGACTCTTAATTTTGGCTCAGGTCATGATCCCAGGGTTGTAAGATTAAGCCCCTGGTTGGGCTCTGTGCTGGGCTTGGAGCCTACTTAAGATTCTCTCTCTCAGGGTGTTTGGGTGGGCTTAGTCAGTTTTGGTTTCAAGTCCGACTTTTGTTTTCAGCTCAGGTGATGATCTCAGGGTCCTGTGATCAAGCCCCATGTTGTCCCTAGGCTCAGTGCAAAGTCTGCTTGTCCCTCTGCCTCTGCTCTTCCCCCAGCTCACGCTCCCTCTCTCTCACGGTCTCTAAAATAGATCGATAGCTAGCTAGCTATCTTTAAGGAAACAAAGAAAAAAAAGAAGATTCTCTCCCTCTGCCCTTTCCCCCCGGGTTGTGCATGTGCTCTCTCAAAGGAAAAAAGAAAAACTTACTAGTTTCAAAATAATTGTTCTCTTGATTTCATCTTCTTGGCTACAAAGGCTTAAAGGAGAAAATTTAAGTTTTAAAGGGCTGAGGCTTTGGCTTAATCTGAGGTGGTTCTAGTTATTGATAGGAATTGGAAGTTTTTTTGTTTTGGGTTTTTTTTTTAATGATTTTATTTATTTGAGAGTGAGAGAGCACGAAAGAGGGGACACAAGCAGGGGGAGTGGGAGAAGGAGAAGCAGGCTTCCTGCAGAGCAGGAGCCTGATGTGGGTCTCAGTCCCAGGACTCTGGAATCATGACCTGAGCCGAAGGCAGACACTTCATGACTGAACCACCCAGGCGCCCCAGGAATTGGAAGTTTTAAATTGTATTGTGGAGCTCATCTAACCTGTGCTTAGGCCCCCCCATACACATCAACATATCCTTGCCTGATTTCTTATTTAGTAGTCAGATGTAAGAGCCAAGTCAGCTTTCGGCCTGAGCATGGAATAGTCTTCCTTTTAGTTTCTATCATGTGTTGATTATCCAAGAAGAGTTAACTTAGTCATTTTCAGTTGTTTGTTTTTAGAACAGCCATATATATTTTTTCATGGACTTTTTTTCCTCATTTATTTTAACAGCTTTATTGAGATACAGGATTCACATACCATAAATCTAATGGATTTTTGTGTATAAATTTTTCCAACCAGTGTTTTCGAGATGAGAATGCATCCTAATCCCATGTGCCAAGTATCAATCAGAGTGAGTTTATGATGTCAGTTTATAAACTCATAGAAGGAAATGCTGAAGCATTCTTTGACAGATACTGTCCAAGACTTTGTACCATCCATTGTTTGCGTTACTTAGAAGCTTGAAAAGGCATTTCCGCATGTATAGATACATGTGTAGGTACATGGGTGATCCTTTTCTGTCTGCCAGACATTCACGTTGATTATATTCCCTTCTGTTTCTGATGGGAAGCTTGAAATTAATACAGGCTTTCCACTGTTAACTGTTTTGTTGTTTGTCATAATTGATGATGTTGGCATGCGTTGAGAATGCATTTTGGAAAGATTGCTGCAGCCAGCGAAGGTAACATATTAAAAAAGACTTCTTTAAATATATGTGTGGCTGATGCTAGGAGAGTTTTTAAAAATGTTTATTGATTTTATTTTTTGGAAATGGTCATGAAGAAGGCCTGTACATTTGTGTAAAAGAGGTGAAGAGTGACTTAAGAGGTCATGGCACGGAAATGACTGTACTGCTCCAAGTGCCTTTGTGGTGCTTGCAAGCACAAGTCTTCTCACAGAGGTCCACTTGCTCACTTATGTCTTTGGAAAAAAAGTACCAAGGGCAGATTGCACATCTTTACTATGATCTAAACAGACCTAATGAACCAGAGATGATGTGTATCATGTAGTAATAAAGGGCAGATTTACACAGTTCAACTATATTTTGGGCTTTTTCACTAGATTACATGTATATTTCAAGAAGGCTGTGCAGAAATTGCCTGAGTTGGCCATAAAAATAGGAGCTGCAGTTTTCTCTGCATTAGGCTCTATTACTTCCAAATGACAATGAACCAAAGTATAATAATATTATTGCTAAACTTCCTGTATTAGATTCCAAGGGATGCCACAACAAGTTTCCACAAACTCAGTGGCCTAAAACATTAGAAATTAATCCTCTTACAGTTCTGGAGTATAGAACTTCAAAATCAAGGTGTTGGCAGTACCTTGCTCCCTCCAAAGGCTGTCGGGGATCATCTTTCCTCTTCTAACTTCTGGCGGCACCAGCTATTCTTTAACTCCAATCTCTGCCTCCGTCTCCACAAGGTTTTTCTCCTGTGTATTTAGTCTCCCTCTCCTTTCTCTTAGAAAGACTCTAGTGTTGGGTGTAGGACCCACCCTAAATCCAGAATGATCTCATCTTGAGATCCTTAACCTAGTCACATTTGCAAAGATCATATTTCTAAATAAGGTCATATGCATAGGTACTAGGAGTTAGGACTTCAGCATATCTTTTGGGTGGGGGACACATGTCAACCCGCTACAGTTACAGTGCTTACAGTGCCAGAAATCTTAAGACTAAATTAACTGTAATTAATGAGACATCATCAGATCTCACTGTTTCACAGCTGTATGGAGTATTGAGCTAAGGCATCTACTGCTAGTTGTTCTAGTGACTTGCAGACCTCAACCAAGTATCTGATGTCACCCTTAACATTCCTCTTTCCCGGCTGTGGGAGGACCCATATCTGATTCAGCTAAATGGCAGTTACTGTTTATAAACAGCTAACAGTCTGTAATGTGTTTAAGAGATTTCTGTAGAGACATTTTTTTTTTTTTAAAGATTTTATTTATTTATTTGACAGAGATCACATGTAGGCAGAGAGAGAGAGAGGAGGAAGCAGGTTCTCCACTGAGCAGAGAGTCCGATGCGGGGCTCGATCCCAGGACCCTGAGATTATGACCTGAGCCGAAGGCAGAGGCCTTAACCCACTGAGCCACCCAGGTGCCCCTGTAGAGACATTTTTAAAATAGAAACCACTTTTCTGAAGTATTAAATACCTCGTGGTTGGAGTATGTATAGGTGGGACTAAATTGGGATACTTTCCTACAGAAGGAGAAGCTATCTTTGTGTGTGTGTGTGTGTGTGTGTGTGTGTGTGTGTGTGTGCGCGCGCGCGTGCATGTGCACGCGCACACATATGTACACTTCAGCCAGCAGGTTTGCCTAACTCTTTTTCTTTTATATGTTAGGACTTTGGTTATCACCTTCCTTAGCCTGGAGTAGCGCCTCTGATATGTCTGACCCCTCATTTCAGTCTAACCCTGTGAGGTTTTCCTTACACACCACCTCTTTCATGGTCTTCTGAGATCTCTATCCCCACAGCCTCCAAATGCCTCCAAATACAGTGTGTCGGTTTTACTGCTTAGGAAAAAACAAAACTTTCCAAATGTTTCCCCACAAAGTAAACAAGTTTAGCTTATGTTGTTAGAATTAACTTGGCAGCCCATTCAAATTTTAGATAAGTGATTCTTATTTCTTCAGCCCCTTCTACCAAAAAAAAAAAAAAAGAAAAAGAAGGAAAGAAAGATCCTATACTGAAGGTCTTCATAATCTGTAAATTTCCACATGGAAATCTGTCCTGTCCTGCAGTAGAGTGCAAAAGATATCTTAAATAGTAAATAAAATAACTATAAAAGGGCTCCTGGGTGGCTCAGTTGGTTAGGCGACTGCCTTCGGCTCGGGATCAGCTCGGGTCATGATCCCGGAGTCCCGGGATCGAGTCCCGCATCAGGCTCCCGGCTCCATGGGGAGTCCGCTTCTCCCTCTGACCTTCTCCTCTCTCATGCTCTCTCTCACATAAATAAATAAAATCTTTAAAAAAATAATAATAAATAAAATAAAATAACTATAAAAAATTGGAGTCAGGGAAACTGGTTTATCACATACAAGATAATGATGCAGTAATAATTCACTTTGTTAGAAACTTGTTTTGCTTACCACACTATATCCATAATAAAATATTCATTATTTACTTCCTTTTTCTGTCCTTAGCCTTGGAAATGTAGAGTATGCTCAGACCACTCTTAGCTTATCTTTTAAGTAATCAGAAAGAACTAAATAGCTTTGGTGTAAGTATGAAAATGAGTCACTGCTTGTGAAACCCCTTATCACCTAAATTGTTATGTTCATGGATTATCTTTTAATTTTATATCTTCAGAATTAAGAGACTGCTGCTTAAACGCAGCTATATATAATAGCTAAGCAGAAAAGTGGTTGTGTTGATTGTTAATTGTGTGTTTGTAGTACTGGCAAGTTGTTAGTGAGGAATTGGTTCCAGAAATCCTGTGGCGGTTGGTTGGAAAGAGGGTCAGCCTTGCCTAGAATGATTAGTGTGCTAATAGCAGCTCGTCAGGAATTTTACTGGCAATATATTAATATTGAGGGAGAAGTACAGTAAGCTTTCCCTTGCTCAGATTTGTTGCAGGAAAGTGCATTCTGAATGGATGAACAGTACCTGAACTCTGGGATTATTTTTAAATAGTCATTTTCGTTTGTTTCTAGAAACTTCTAAGCATGGATACCAGGGAGGGGTCTTACCAGAGCTGCTTTCATAAATCTGAGGCAGAGATGAGGTTCATTCAGTTAGAATTAACATCTGTTTGCGTTTGTATAACAGTCCTGAGAAGTGTTTTAAGTAGGCAAAATATACCTAGCTCCCGTTTAGAATAGAATTGTTTCTATTCTTAATATGCCTGAGCAGGCTTTTCTGCAGTGGTGATCTAGCCGAAATGGGATGATTAGAAATTTTGAATTGATGGGACTCTGAAGGATAAAGTGTTGCTCTTTAAATGTTTTCATGTATAAAAATATAAGAGCATCTAACAGTGTGAAGGTTTTTAGTTAAGCATTTGTGTTTATTGACTTCTTTGCTTATATTCCTCTTGCTCCTAAGAGAGTCAGCGGGAAGTTCATGGTAACCTTTCTTTGGAGTTTTTAGAAGACTTTAATGGATATTTGAATCTTGCCCTTTAATAGCTTATCCTGGACTTAAATTAAACAACCTATAGTTAATGCTCTTGGGTTCACTAGATAATGAACCCGATTCTCACTGGATCCTAAGCCTGCTACTTAGAAACACTTCCCTGGAACAAATGTGACATACGTTTTAGGCCAGCATTCAGTTGTAGTGGCCGAACGGCAGATGAAAACGACGTACGTCTCACTGTGCCCTGTCTTCTTGTTCAGGGCCTTCACGGTACCAGGCTTTGTCTCTTGTGTGAGCACCGCAGTGTCCACATCACCCCTGCTTCTTTAGCGAATATATTTGCCGTTCCTTGTCATTAAACCCTGACCCAGCTCAGAACTGGTGAAAACCAGTAAACACATAAAAAAGAAAAAATAGTGTCTTCCCAGAGGCAGGTTAATGTGCCGTCCTGTTTTGTGTTTGTAATTAGGTAGTCTGATACTGATTGCTGGGGTAAGTACTGAAATGATTTAATTTTTCTGCCTGTCTGTGATAAGGGAAAAGGTAGGCTTTGTGGTGTGGTGGAAAGTATGCAATTACATTAAAGTATCCTGTGAATGGAATTAAAAATGGTGACTTTGAAATAAAAATGGGTGTTAAAGGCATCGTCTGTGGAAAATGTGAAAAACTGCATTTATGTGAGCCAAGGATATAAGATTTCAGCCTTTTTACTTATCCATTCACACTTACTCCTGAATGCGGGGCTTTCAGAACAAGCAAGTAAATGGATGCTGAATGCATTCTGAGCAAGCAGGAAATGACAGGCTTTTTTGTCTTCTCAGAGGTTTCTTATATCCTGTAGTGAGCAAAGGAATATCAATTACCAGCTAAAGAAGAAAGAAGTTGGAACGGTTCCGTAAGAGTGTTTTGGAAGAAGCCATTGGCTAAAATATTTATCTGACAATTTACTAGAGCACTTCACATATGGGCCCGGCCCTGGTGCCTTTGAACCAGGTTGAGTCGTGCCCTCCCTCCTTCATGAGCTGTCTCTTAACCTGTCGATATCTGTCGAAGCCCCAGCACTCTGGAGGTGGGGGGCGCATAGTGTCATCTGCAGTCTGGTGTCTTTAAGTTGCTTGCTTCAGGAACCAGAAATGGGCATGTCTTTTTATCTGTTGAGCTGTCTGATACGGGAGCGGGTGTAATTTAAATGGGGGTTAAAACCTTGTCGAATATCGAATGCATTACTGCGGACCAGGCTGTCGTTCTCAGATGGCGGCTCTTCACCCTGTGCACTGCTTAGATCCGCTTGCTGCAGCACCCTGTGATCTCTTATTTCCGTTTTGGAATGTTCGATGTTGAAGCTTTCCAGGCCTCTAGCCTGATGTGGCTCCGTGCATTGTTGGGGTGGCACAGTGTGGCCCCTCGGATGCAAAACTTTGGGAACCAGGTTCCCACTGTCTCCACTAAGAAACCACATTCTGTGAAGTAAGTGAGAAGAGGCTCAGACAGGGGAGACTCCTGCTTTTGCTTTTTATTTGTTTGTTAGGGACCAGGAACAGAAGCTGGGAGAAAGGATGGGCAGTATCCTCTACTGACAAGACCTGTGTTAGGATTTCTTTTGCTGCAGAGCTCAGTGTATATATATTGCTTTCTTTTTAGGCTTTTCCCCCATTTCCCAGATGCCTGGCTTCCGTTGTGCACTTCAGATATGGAGAGGTTGAGTGAGTCCCTCCAGCTCAGGTTGCTGGCAGCCAAGCTGAGGCTCGGGCCCTCAATTCTGACAGCCCTGGGTTCGCAACGCTAGCGATCAGCAGCGGTGCGTGCACCACTTTAATTATCTCGGAGGACAGAAGGATGAGGCCTCCCTTCTCACCGCGGAGTAGCTGCGAGGCCGAGATGCCACAGCTGAATCCTGCCCCTGCCTTTCAGAGAGCCACCGCTCTCGAAGCACTGCAGTGGGTCTGCTGAGCAGGACTGGGCGGACACAGCTTCTGAGAACTTAAATGGAAGGAAGCCTTGTCTTTTAGAACATATTTACAACCAGGACTGACAGGGCCATTCTTTCATTTATAAAACAAAGGGGAGTATTAGGTCAGCAGAATATAAGTGCGAGTATGGATTTACTGGCTGATTTTTATTATCACTACCTGATTTGCTTTATTTCTTTGAATGGCATGTGCTCATGGATAGGATATGAGAAAGAGTTTTCTCTACTCCGTTTTCTTTCAAAAAGAAAAAGTTGTCTATTTATTTATTTTAAAGATTTTATTTATTTATTTGACACAGAGAGAGAGATCACAAGCAGGCAGAGCGGCAGGCAGAGAGAGGGGGAAGCAGGCTCCCCGCCGAGCAGAGAGCCCGATGCGGGGCTCAATCCCAGGACTCTGAGATCTTGACCTGAGCCGAAGGCAGAGGTTTAACCCACTGAGCCACCCAGGCGTGCCAAAATTGTCTATTTTAAGATGCTGTCACTATCTTCAGGACAGGTAGAAATGGCCATGGAATGTTAAAATATGCTTGATTTGTTCAGGGTACCACATACTCTTGTGTGATACTATCTGGGAGTACGTTCTCTCTTACTAGGTTCCTTCTTATCCACAGTACATATCTGTCTCAGAAGGATAGCACAGGACCTGGTGGATTTTTTTTTTCTTTTTAAAGTAGGCTCCATGCCCAGTGTGGAACCCAACATGGGGCTTGAACTCAGGACCCTAGGATCCAGACTTGAGCTGAGATCAAGAGTTGGAAGCTCGGGGTGCCTGGGTGACTCAGTTGGTTAAACTTTTGCCTTCAGCTCAGATCATGATCCCAGGGTCCTGGGATCATAACCTCTACGCGGGGCTCCCTGCTCAGCGGGGAGCCTGCTTCTCCCTCTCCCTCTGCCTGCCGCTCCCTTTGATTGTGTTCTCTCTCTCCCTGTCAAATAAATAATCTTAAAAAAAAAAAAAAAGTCAGAAGCTTAACTGACTGAGCCACCCACGTGCCTTGCCTCGTGGATCCTTAAAGATTGAAGATTTATGGGCATTCACAGTAGCACTTGGTTCTGTGATGAGGTCCCAGACTGCCCCAGAGGTCTTCATGTTGAATGAGTATGGGGATGGGTGTTCTTCATTGAGAAGGTCCATACTGAATCAGTGCCTTCCAAACAAGTTTTGGGTTTTTTCCCCCCAGTTCATCTCAGGCTGAGAGATATACTTCCAGGAAAATGCAGTAAAAATGGATTAACTAGGAAAAAAAATAAAAGTCATGCAAAATACAAGCCTTAGTTTTTCAAATTAAATTCAGTAGACAGAATTACTCTGTCAGCTTACTCTAAAAGTTTCTAAATGCTTATTCTCCATTTTTGTACTTACCTGCTGCAGACTGGTCACCAACTATTTGGGGTCTGTAACTCCTTCAACCACACTTTGAATAGACTAGTTTAAATAGTTGTGTTTTCTTCCTTCTCCCCTTCCCTCTCTCTTTTCCTCTTTCCTTCCCTACCTCCCTTCCTTTCTTGTGTTTAGTTTAAGTGTCCCTGCTGGTGCAGTGAATTGAGGCACTACAGTTTGAATTCCTGTCTTCTGTTTTCCCCCAGCGAAATCAAAAGAGGAGGCAGAGCTAAGGTTTACTGAACATTTACTGTGTCAAGACACTGAACTAAAACACTTCTGGATTTCCAGTAACCGTCTGAAGTAAATAACTGTTGTTAACCGTATTTCACTGATGGGAAACCTAAGGCCTACAGAGGCTGGATATGCCAGATTTGAACTCCCTTCTTTTGGTTTGAGTTCAGTACTCTGCCCTTAGTCCCCTGGGTTTTAAATTCCATTGTGCATCAAGACTGTTTAGTAAAGAAGTGAATTTTCAAGATATCATTGAAAGAGGAAAGTAGTGGAAGTGTTTTAATAGAAATATTGTTCATTGATTGCTTATTCAGAAGAAATCAGAGTAGAAGGCCCACAGTGAGTGGATGCGGTGGGCAGTGCTCTTATTTACATACACTTAGTAGCAAAATAATGTTGACAGTGAGGAGGAGCTGGAACATGCTTTATAGGAAGCCAGGCTGGTTTGGGGAAGGGTGGAGGAGATGAGTTTTGCAGGAAGGCCAAACGTCCTTTATCCCTTTATCTCCAGGTGCTTGCTTCTTTGCCATAGTTTTGTGCTTGCTGAGCTGTCAGTTTAACTTACTGTCTAAAGCTCAGCCCTATTATTTCGCAGGTTTGCTGCCCTACAGGTATACTGTAAAGGGTTTCTGTGAAATCTTGGAGCAGCTTTTAGTTTCAAAATGCCAAGTCTTTGTGCTTGTGAAAATAGGTTGTGTTCAGCTTCTTGTTTGATCATCTTTGTTTTGTTTTGCTTCTGAAGCTGAGCCTGAGTTAGAAGAATGATGCTAGAAGCAATTTAAAGGGCACATCAGGTTTTTTACTGTAATACTGAACTATTGATTGTTGACTTATTTGTAGGTTTAATGCAGACCCATTTCCTTACTTAGCGTCTGACTGGCCATTAAGCTCTGGCAGTGTGCCGGGATGTTGAAATCTTGCATCTTATAATATGATTTGGCTGTCTAAGAGTATTATGTGTGTTTGGTTTTTATAGACACAGACAAGGCCCTCGACTTTGTGTGTTCTCCAGAATAGAGGAAAGAATTTCTCTGCAGCAAAATTACTCATTCACTTCTAGGAGACAATGTGAAAGGGAGGTGACCGGGAGTCATGCAGATTGGTGCTGTTTGGACTGACTGGCGCTTGTAAAGAAATGCAGACTAATGTAACAGAGTCTTGGAGAGAAGACCAAGCAGGGAACTAAAAAGGCGTGGTGGTGTTCCAGAGTAGCAGTTAGGCACTTCCACGTCAGTGGCCCTCAGCATGTGCCTGGTGCCGCTCTCCTAGTATGGAGTTAGAACTGGGGGCTGGCAAAGTGTTCTGCTTACAGAGAGAGCTGGGCTCAGAGTGGTTGGAGGAGAAGTAATCACTGTCTGCAAATGACTTTTCCCCTCTTCTTTTACAACTTGGACACTCTTGACTGGAAGAGAGGGTGAGGGCTGAGGGAGTTAGATGACAAGGAAACATTAAATTTGGAATTTTGAGAGTGTGAGTGGGAACTGAAGGGCTTTGGGAGAGAAAATCACTTTCCCCCCTAATGACAAAGTAAGACATGCTCAATTCAGAGAACTTGGGAAGTGGCCCCCAAGTACGCTGTCTTGACTGCCATATTGCCTCTCGAAGTTGTCAGAACAGCCACCATTGTGGAAGTGTTAAATTGTTTGGACTAGGTACTTGAGGCTATGGAACATCTGTTTGAAATGACAAGGAAAATTGATTTAACAGGGAGATGAGGAACTAGTCCATGAAGCATGTCTTAGAGATCAGCTATTGAAATGACCCTTGTAGTTCAGAGTTGGTTAATTATTATAAAACGATATGTAGTCTTTTCCTTTATTCTGTAATGGAAAAGTTTCCTAATGTATGAAAAGGGATCTGAGACATGCTGGTTTTATGAATAATTATTATGTCCTTTCACTACTCCCCTCCAGCCATTTGAAAGAATGGTTATCTATGACTTTGTCCTAATTTGGAAGATATAGGGGAAAGTAACAGGCCAGAAATATGTGAACGTTGAGTGGCGCACCATAATCCTTCTTCCGTTTATGTGATACATGCAGCAGGTTTTCCCATCGCTGTCTTACTCCTCGAGGTGGAGTGGGTTGAATGGGTGTTGGCATCATCTTTATTTAGAAGGGGACCATACTGAAACCAAGATGGAGAGATTACTTACTATTAAAAAGTGGAACTTGAACTCGGATACTTCTTAATTCCTTGCCCTATATCCTTATTATCATGCCTTGGTGAGGAAGGCATCAGGGCGTGACTGGTTGGGTAAATTCCAGATTATTATTATTGTTGTTGTTGTTGTTGTTGTTTTCAAAGACACCAAACTAGTTCTTTCCCAACTGGTCATCGCGTGATGTTTGATCCTGTCTTTCCTCTTAGACCTCTTACCTGATTCTTTGAAGTGACATTTTCCATTTATTCCCTCCCATATGAAAGCTTTGCCGGTTAACTAATCAGTTGTAGGGAAGAAAATGCTACTTAGAAGAGTAATACCATAGACCGAATGGTGGCAAACCTCACTTTTCCCATCCGAGGTACACTTTGGAGCAAAAATGTTAGCGATGTTGGTTGCTGCCCCTGTATAGTTTCTAGATGTCCTTTTATGTGAAGGGGCTCGGTCTCTAGAGACTTGGTGCTCTGGGTAGAGCCAATCAGCCTGGTCTGTGCTTTCTGAATAGGTCATTGATGGCAAGCAAATGCAAAATGGCAAACCAGAGCATATGTCATATTTGGAATTTTAGGGGGCCTAGACTATCAGGGTTTAGAGCAGATTAGGGCTGGAGGTTTTCTGTTTGTTTTTGTTTTTGCCAGTTCTTCTCTCTCCCTCCCAGTTTCCTTCCTTCCTTTAGGCTGTCCTCCCTTCCATTCCTTTTGTCTGTTCTTTTTATCTTTTCTCCTGTCTTCCTTTCGTTCTCGTTCTCGCTTTCCTTCTGTCCTTTGCATCCCTCCCTCTTTCCTTTCTCCCACCCCTTTAAACTAGTTGTCCTATCAGGGCCAGCCATTGCTATTGGTTGAATGTACCTCCTTTTTTCTGAGCATCTCTTAGCTGTGAAATCATGGCTTTTAGAATGGTTCCTGCAGCCTGACAGCGTGCAACACCGCAACTGTCTTGCAGTGTGGGGTGAACCCAGGTTAGGTGTGTGGTTGAGCTGGGCCAGGTGGAAAGATGGGTTCTGGGCGAGCCTGGCCTTAGTGGCTGCCTCTTCCTTATGTGCTCTCATTACTTGTGTTTTCAGTTGCTTTTGCAAACCCCAAAGAAGTGGTATTTAGTTGTATCCATCTACTTAACCTGCTTATGTTTTGCTCTTCTAATGGGTGCCCTTTCCTTATCTTGGGCCCTTTCCTAATAGCTTCTTGTAATATTCTGCTTTCATTTTTTTGGTGCCTGACTCAGCTTGATATTGAGGGTGTGTAGGAATTTTCTGTACATACCAAACTAAGGTTTTGGGTGAGGATGTTACGACTTATTCATTCTTTTTGAAGATTGATTATACATTAAAGCCAAATCCTAAGAAGAGGGAGTGACGGGGAAGAAAATGACCAAAGAAAGGGGAATATTTGATTTTGTTTCTCATGTTTTAGGAATTAAGTTATAAATTAATCTAGCTCCCAGTTTCATATGTGTTCTTTGCCATTTGTTAACTATTCATCCTACTAGCTCATTTTTTGGTGGGGGAGGAGGAGTGTTATGGAACGGGGTTTATTTTGGAGCAGCAGACATATTGCAGAGTCCTTCAGGCATCTAGGTTTTTCCCTGGGAGATAGGAAGAGAAAGGAGCTGCAAATCTCATCTCTGTTTTTGTATTAGTTTTCTGCCTCAGGTTGGTTTTAATTTCCTTCTCCATTCCTCTCATGCCCCGAATGCCTTTGACAAACAGAAAGAAGCTCTTTGGTGGTGGTTCTGAAGTGTGGAGCCCAGACTAGCAGCATCAGCATCACCAAAAAACTTACTAGAAATGCAGATTCTCAGGCCTCACCCCGGATCTGCTTAATCCAAATCTCTGGAGGCGAGGCCCAGAATCTGTTTAACCAGCCCTCCAGTTTGAGATCATCAGTATTAATTGATGACAGAAGTTTAGTATAGGTAAATTGTGCTTTTCTAACCATCTCTGCCAACTTGTAAACTTCACCCACCTGTGTACTAACCCTGAGCTTTGAGCCTGCAAAACAGTGTTTATCTTTTGAGCATTTGAGTCCATAAAGAATTTATAACCATCCTCGTTGGTGTCTTTGCTTCATCAGGGACACAGTCGTCAATAACATATATCTGGAAAACTTGTATATATTAAAAACTTATGACTTATAATTGGTCATTGATCACTCTTCCACGGTGGAGGTATTGACTCCCATACTGAGGCTGTAGCTCAAAATACACTGCCTAAAAAGCAGTCAGAGCCCAGAGGGGAATAAAGGAGAAAGGGAGACAGGAAAGGGAAGTGAAGGGATTAATAATCCCATCTTGGTTAATCATCATTATCCTCTCTGATCGCTGTGAGCGGATGTGCTGTTGCTTCTGCAAATGTTAATAATTCATGGATGGACTATGCCAAAGGGAGGCCTTAAATCTGGTCTCTCAGCAGATTAAATACACCGTCTGCCATCAGTAGGAGCCAGGAGAGATGAAAGATGGACTTGTTGTTTTTATTCATTAACCTGATTTTCTCTGCCTTTCTTTTCAGCTTCTCTCATCCTCATTTTGTTTACCTTTTCATTTGCTTCTCTGTATGTCCTCCTCCTGCATTGAGTGAGTGCTGGGGATCTTGGGTCTACTGTTAATGACATTAGATTTTACTTTTCCTTCGCTGCTAGTAACAACAGATGCCATGAGAGAAAGCAGAGAGGCAGAATAACTATTTCCTTGGAAATGTCTAAATCAGTCTGCATATTTGAAAAATGTATTAAAATGTGCAAAGCCTGTGTCTTAGAAATCATTTGAAATGGCTTCTCTTTGTTTTAAAGAGTAATTCCATTGTACAGGCAGCTGAAGATACACATAGTGTTCTTACTTCAGGTAGGTCTGGGGGCAGTTCCCCATTTTACAGATGGGGAAACTGAGACGTGAAATGAGTGACTTGTGTAGCACTACCCAGAACCCACTTCTCACTCCAATATCAGTATGCTTTCCTGTAGAGTTCATTACCTCTTCCTTTTAGAAATCATAGGTGAGTAGCCTTAAGGAGGCATTTTACTCATATTTCATCATCCTCATTTCATTAGGAAGGCTTAAATAGAACTTAATTAGATGAAGTTCGAATACTGTATAGGTAGCCAGCTTCACAGGAACACGTCTGATTACTTCTAGGTGTAAATTTGCCAAGAAGCACCATAATCAGAAGGCTGTTGACAGTCTGCACGTGTGTAGACATTTCTAGAGCTCCTGAATAATAGCTCTCAACAATTTATAGGTTATTCAGTAAACATATGTTGAGTACTTAACCCTGTGCATGATGCTTTGTTAAGCCCCCTAAGTGGGTATAATAGGGTTGCCATCTTTAATAGATTTTCAGTGGTTTTAAGTTTACCTGAGGGGGTTTGGCTACTTGGAATGCCCCAGTATCAACTTAAGGATGTGAGATGGCAAAGCAGTAGAACTGGAAATGTTTTAGTTACCAGGGTAGTTTGCTGGAGGACTTAGTGGTAAGAAGCACATTAATAAAACTGGACCATTGTTTTTTAAAATGATCTCTACCTGTGTCCCTGCTGAAAGGCTGGTGGAGAGAAGAGTGGTGTGGGAAAAGCAAATTTTAAAATCGGGCTAATTTTCATAAAATTGTTTTAGAATTGCAAATCCTTGTGTTCCTATTGTAGAGGTGAGAAGTACAGAGATGAAAACCTGACCGTGTGTCTTATAAGACAACATAAGTTCCTGGGGTGTAGACAGGGCCACCTGTCTTGCTTGCCTTGGTTGTCTGTCCTGACGCAAAGCGGTAGGGAGTGGAAGGCAAGGCCTCCTCTCACCTCTCCTGGCCCCTCTTGCATGGCCGGCATCCTGTGGGGCATCACCATGTTTTCTGTTTCACATTCATTTTGTTGCTATTCTCATGCAATTTTTATTCTGGTATTTTCTTTTATAATTTTCTTAAGGCTTGCATCTTTGAGTATAATTTTATTAGGTCTTAATGCCAAAATTTATTTCTTGCTCTGAGGAATGCCAAATTTAACTTTATAATAAGGATTAATGAGAAAATAGAATCCTGCCTATAATTTTCCTTCATAGAAAAATTTCAAGAACTCTCTTTTGTATGGCATTGAATTTGAAAATCTGACCAGCTGACAGAATAAATACAGTTTTTTCCTGTTTAAATTGGTGAGGATTGAATAATTTCAGTAATCCTTTTTTTTCTATTGAGGAATCTTTTTTTTAACCACTTTCCCATCTTATTAGTGTTTTCCAATTAATAACAGAAAAAACGTGTGCAGAAAAAAATTGCATGAAATTAGTGTCTCTTTTCTAAAATAATAGTAATAATATGATGAACCTTGCTTCAGTAAGCAAATCCAAACTCTGAATATCTGCATTTGTAAAAGAAGTCTTGGCGTGATATTTAGCTTTAGTATTCCTTCAAATAACAGCTTCCCTACTGAATTTAAAATAGAATTTGTTTAACAGAATTCTATTTACAATCAACCTGGTAAGAAATACATCTGTTGTGTAAAGTGTATTGGTAATAAGAACTAGTAAGCTAGAAGCCCTTCTTTTGTTCCACCATTATCCCCATGTGATAACTTAAGATTCCATGGAATCTGAGGCTCAAATACATACTTGAGCAGCTTTGCTTAGTACAGTGTCCCATAGTGGTGTGCAAAGTGTTTTGTAGCATGAAACCTAGAACCTGAACCCAGGACCTAGACCAGGTCACTGTGTAACCTTGGCCTGAATCTGAGTTTCTCTGTCCCTTATTTTCTTATCTGTGCTACAGGGGAAATGAATTACCCCTGAAATTTCATGGCTGTGACTCTGAGTCTTCATGTACTTTATTATTTCATTTTTTAAAAAATTGAGGTAGAACTTCATATAGTCTATAAGTTCTTGCCAAATCACTGTTCTCTATCTAAATATGAGGCCTGGTAGGTACTGTGATTGTGTGTGTGTGTGTGTGTGTGTGTGTGTGTGTGAGAGAGAGAGAGAGAGAGAGACAGACAGACAGACAGACACAGACGGACAGAGCTCTCATTCTGAGTTTTCTGAAATCTGGGACTGCTGTGAATTGCCCTGGAGGCATATTTGAGGAGAGATGCTTTCTCCTCCCATTTTATCCTATTCCCATTAGTAACTGCATATACTGGGGAGCTGCTTCCCGAGAAAGTGTTTAAAATGAAAATCTTATTTCTGAAATTACTTTCACCCTGGTGCTTTAAGTTTTGGCCTATTTCTAAACCCTGCTCCCACCCTTTTCGGTTTATAGGCATACCAGAGGCAGAACGCTGCTCTGGGGAAGCAGAAGCTCATCAGCTCCTCAGTGCAGAGGGAGCTTTCTTTTCCCTGTTTTCTTTTCCCTTTTTTCGACCCTGGGGCAGGCAAGTTTGCACGTGAGCAACAGAGAAGGAACTTCAGTTTGTTTTACTGCTAAATAATGACATGCAGAAATCAGCTGATTTTTTTTTTTTTATTGACTGCCTAAATCTAGCTGCCCTCACTTAAAACAATACTCAAGGTGAAATGTCATTGATAAAATTAGCAGATTGCTTTTTCATTCGCAGCTGATTTGTCAGGACAGATCAGCTGTGAATGCCACACCACTGACTTTGGGCCAGGACCATCTCATCTTCCCTGAACTTCCTTGGCACTGGATGCAACTGAGAAGGAAGCCGACTTTGGGAATTGAATACTGTTAGTAATGATGCTTAGTCACAGAGAAGAGTTTGATGCTTCTGCATACTGGCCAAGAACCACCTCAGCATCTGTCTTACTACCTAAGGCTGCAGTGATCTCAGGGAGATAAAGAGATTTGAAAGAACAAACAACACGCAGAAGTAATATTTAGCTCCCTTCAAGTCGTTGTCTGTGTCTACCTGGGTTGGGTCTAGTAAACACTGATAAAAATCAATGAAATGGGTTTGTTGAGTGGCCAGTAAGGACAACACTGTGGTAGGCACTGGTGATAATTATTAATTTATGTTTATTCTAAGTTCATTGTCTTCTACCTGGAGAGTCAAGATTAACTAACATTGCTATAATAGGATCAAACTGTCTAAGAGAGTGTAAAATCGCGGGCAGAATTGAGTGGGAATGATATGAGGTTCTTGACATGGGACTTCAGAGGAGGAGAGGAATGGGTAATGATGAGGGAATTCTGGGGTAGTTGGGGAAGACCACCTAGAACAGACAGGATTTGAATGGGCCTTTGAAAGATTACATGGGCTTAGCTTGCATGAAGTGAAAGAAGATATAAGCGTAATAGCCTGACCAAAGTCAGGGAGGTGAGAACAGAAGTTATGTGCTAAGAAATGAAATCTGTCAGGGAGGGTATCAGATGTGGAAGGAGTGACTGCCAAGCAGTGCAGTGTAGGCAGTACATGCTGTCGAAAGTTTTGGAGCAGGTAAATGTCAAGAAGAAAGGGAGGGAGCTGTGGAAACACATGGAAGTTGGCTTGGCCAGTAGAAGGGATACCTGCTGAAGTGTTGTTCAGGGACAGTTGTAATAATTCAGCCATGGTGATGACATCAGAACCAGGTTGGTTGGTGAGAAAACACAGGGGAAAAGATGTGTGAGATATGCTTGGAATAAAACATCTGCCACACTTGGTGCCTGATGGGCTTAAGAAGGATGTTCAGAAATAACTTGAAGTTTATAAGGAGGAGAAGGGTTGGTGCTATTGGTCGAGGCACAGAAGTTAGGAAGATTAACTGGATTGAGAGTTGAGATTTCATGTCAGTTTTTGGTGTTCTGGCAAGACATCTCCGTGGAAATGCCCCTGAAACATTTAGAGATAGGATAAGAAGCACTGTTCAGGAAATAGCTCCAGACAGAATTTTCCAGAGCCATGCTCTAGAGGTAAGAATTGTGGCAGTAAAACTGAATGTATGGGAGGGGAATTGTATGGTGTGGGGCAAGGGAACAAGGTCTCAGTGAGGAGAAAGGAGCCAGGAGAAGGTTGGTGAGGGTGGGGAAGGGAAGCAGGATCCATCTATGCCTCAGAAGGCTGGGGGGTAGGACAGAGTAATTGCCCAACCTCACGTGGCCTCTCATTCTTAACTCTTAAAAGCACTTACCCACCAGTGATACTACTTTATCTTCCCGGCAGCCCCACGAAACCTGGCAGAAGGTAGAACAGAGCTCACCAGGGATCTGTCAGATTTTGATTTCTGGATAAAGCCCTGCATATAGTCAGGATACATGAGAGCTTTATAGTTGTTCACTTGAACATGATAATTTCACCTGGCGATTATAATTATAATTCTGCTTAAACCACAGAATTTCAGTGGCTTCCCTTTTCTGTTCTATAATCTTATTTAGTAACGATAACAGGTAGGAAAAAAGGAGTACTGATGCCACACCTTCAAAAATGTCTCATCCTTAGTGTGTTTCAAGTGTGGGCCTAAGGAAATTGGAACTAGCCCGCACCTCCCCCCTTTTACCTATTTAGAAATCTTTTAAACCAGTTTGCTTGAAGGTCAGAGAGTCTTTGGAATCTGGATACCTTAAGTTGGATAAAGTGTCCTACTTTTTTAGGAAAAATCTTTCTCCTGTACATGTACTTTGCTGAGAAGTTCCTTAATGGACTGGTTGGTAGAATCTGTAGAGAAATGGAAATAGAAAAAACAAAGTTGAAGCTTTTCTATTGAAGATTCTCATTACTGGGAATTCTAAGGAACTATGCTTTGTTGATTTTGCATAGAATACTGTTTGGGAATTCAGGCCCTCACCTGAAATTCGGGTATCTCTCAAATACACAGAGACCTTAATCCACTTCGGGTAGTAAGCTCCATCTGTCTTTACACTTTTGGGTGTCTGGAATTTTTTATATAGTGTGTATCTGATGTACAACTAGCTGTTGTAGTTAAGAATGGTGCAGTGCACAGAAGATTTTGAAATGTGGTGTCGATCCCTTTGATAAAAAGGACGGGACATTATTTTCATTTAGTATTTCCATTTAATAACCTACCCTTTTGTCATCTAGTTTTTGGTGCTTAGGTTTATATAAAGCCAAAACAAAAATAATGGACTACTGAATAAACATTTAGGAATTGATCACTTTGTGTTCAGCCAGCGATAAAACTAGTGGAGAAGTACCTTCTTTGTAAGATGGCTTCTTTTCAGTATTTTTGTTTATGACCTCCACATAACATATTCAGGCACCTGGAGTCTGAGGTAGGCTAGTTAACACTTCTTTATACCCTGTGCTCTAGGGTCCTTTGTAGTCAAAATATCCTGCAACTCATCGGGTTTCCTTGGCATACTCATAGATTGGAGGAAGACAGTCTGAGCTGATTTACAATTGATCCTAACGTAAAGAAATATCGTCTTAATTTATTCATTGGCCATACTATCTGAGAAAAATGTCTTAATAGGGACTCAGTGAGGTGGGGTTCTTTTTGTTTTGTTTTGTTTTGTTTTTAATTTTAATAATGAAAGAGGGGTTTTCTTACTTGTCTGTAGTGAACTTCAGATGTCTCCCTCGGGAGTAGGTTTTAACCATCACTAAAATGGTTTGACTTAACCACACAGGGGTTTGGGGGTTCTTTTTTTTCCTTGCCCCTTCCATCCCCAGGCAGAGACTCCTATTGCATTCCGACTCTGCTCCAGTGCAGTATTTATTTGATCAGAAACAAAAGAGTTTGCTTCTTGCACTGGTTCAGAGAGCGGTCCCCCAGGATTGTCTTTTGTTCAGTAATTGGAGCATAAGCTGAGCCTGGTTAATTTCAAAGCTACCCCCAACACACATTCCCTCCCTCCTTCCTTGTACAGTTTCTGAGCTGCTAGTGGTACCTTGTGTTGGGTCTGGAACCAAAAAAAAAAAAAAAGGCTCGAGTTGTTGAATGTTAGCTACAACTACTGTAACATCTGCTATGGCACCTAATAGCACTGTTGGTTAATTAATTTTAAGTTAGGGGAAGAAACAAAACTAGAGTGCTCTTCCGCTTTACAGCGCTTGTTAACACATGCACCTCCAAATTATGCATTTGGTGCTATCGCAATGAATAAAACAAAGGAAATTATGAGTTGATTTTTATGTTAGTAGCAGAAGTTCTTTCATTGTTATGCACTGTTCAGATACCGGTGTTTTCCTATGTTCATTCTTTTTTGGTTATTATTTTTTTTTTAATAAAGGCAGAAATGTCTGCAACATTTCAACTCTCAGCATTTAATTGGCTAAAGTTCTGATGTAAGAAATATAAGTTAATTATTTTAATTTTCTCTTAAAGCAACAAAACTTGGTTCTGCTTCTTTAAATACCAAAATGATGATTGTAGATGGATAAGAAGCTTAAGTAGCCAAATTCTAGATGCTAAGTAGCCAAGTTAATATTTGTATAAAAATATATTACAGAATTGCCAATATCATGTGTCATTCTGGTTCTGCAGTATAGGTGTTGGTTTTGCAACCAACAGATTGCAATTATGGGATTTGTGGGTTTTGTTTTTAAAGATAGAAGGGTCTTTCTTGCAATTTTTTTTTCAATCTGCACCATAATGACGGTTCACTACCTGACTGGCCTGAGTTTAATTGTCAGATGCCTGGTTCTTCGTGTGGTCTGATCTTTGCTTTTTCACAAGCTTTCCTGCCATTGCACAGTTGTTTGCTGCATTGAGTTTCTTTTAGTGACAATGAAAAGCGTATGTTGGTATTTTAATGTAGTCTTTAATTTTCAGGTTGTACATTAAAACATGGAGGGAAAAAAAATCCCTGTCTGAGGAGCTCTTTTAAAAACCATTACAGTAGAATGGGAATATTCATTACTTACACATCATATATTTTTCCCTAAATGTTGTACAAAGAAGTGACAGTTGAGCCGAGCATATGTTAATAAAAGGTCTGCATTTTCCTGTGTCACTGACAGTTTCATTGGCTGTATATTCCTGAAATGCAAATAGCCTCAGTTCTGTTCAAAGCTATAATTAATCTGAATAGTTATTTAAACAGTATTGAAATCTTTTAACTACTGAGAGGCCAAACATTTAAGATGGTGAATTTACTGTTCTGTTTGAAGGACGGTACAATTGACGAGGGCACAACGATCTGAGATGCTTGTGTATGTTGGATCTACACATTCTGTAGGCTAAAATGGCAGAATCTGTCTGCTGCTGTATAAAATCTTTTAACTACCATTTATTTTAGCATCATGGCATGTGCAAATTCCTGCTGCTCAGTTAAGGGACCAGCTTCACAACTGGTGTTACAATCTGTGGCCACAGCACTGCATCACAATGCAGCAAATGCATTTTCCACATTAACCAAACATGACAGCTGAAGCGATTATTAACCATGCAAGATGTCGGAAGTCATCAAAAATTCACATCAGAGTAATTGCAGTGGCTTGGGTCGGAAAAAAAAGTATTATAGCATTCCTTGGCTCATGTTGTCTCTCCCCCTCTTAAATCTTAACTTGGTACAGTCCGTTAACAATAAAATACCCTTCTGTAACCTATAAACTGTTACTCCCATCAGTTTGTGCTTTCAAACTGAAGGCTGACTTTTCTGAATTTGTGTAGAGCAGCACGAATGATTATGCTGTGCCCCAGGGGCTGCAGTGTACCCTTTTTAAGGGGACCCTGCCATCTCATTGTCTAATTGGACTCTTTAAAGCTTCGGTCATATCAACATTTGCAGAGTGTTCTCTTTTCCTTTTTCTTCTTTCTCTCTCTCCCCTCTCCTTCTCCTCTCTCCCTTCCTCTTTCTCACCCCCTACCCCCTCAATTCTGGCTATCTGGAATGGGAAAAACTTGAGCACTGGTTCCATCAGAGCTCATCCCACAGAGAAGGTATGGAAGAGCTGCCGTGACCAACAGCATCGACCAGTCTGTAACTCCTAAAATTTGAGAGCTGCAGGTAGGATTGTTTGTTTTGTAAAGAAATGAAGATAAATGCACCCTAGTAAATAGAGTGACGGCATGTTGTTGCAGTACCTTTGAAAGACAAGGGCTTGGCTTGTTTAAAATTTCAAGGTAAATTCAGAGGATTTAACTTATTTGATAGAAAAAGTACTCGATTCTCCTGAGAATTCTTCAGATTTGTGCCTTGTCATTCTAATATTTTTCTTTAAAAAAAAAAAATCTGTTGGGTGGGGCAGAGGTATTTGCTTAAAGATTTAAATAGTTGGTTATTTTGGATTTTTGCAGACTTCATCTTTAGTAAGTAGTATGGACTTTCTTTAGGATTTTTTTGAAAGATGCATGTAAAGTGCAGAATTCTCATATGAGATAAAGCATTAAAATAGAATTTCTTTTCTAAAATCAGATCCTTTGGGATTTTTAGGTTGTGTGTGTGTGTGTGTGTGTGTGTGTGTGTGTGTGTGTGTGTAGGATGCCTTATTTCAGTCATTTATATTTTGTTGAAGGGAAAAAGTACTATTGGAGGTATTTAGGATTATCTCACAGGAAATGCTTTAGCATAAGGCTTTAAATGAGAAGAATTAAATAGTAACACCCAAGATGTGGACTTTTTAAGTATTATCAAACGTAGGCAATTTCAGTTAAGATAGTTACTTTTTCTTTCTTAAATTTATTCTCAAAAGAGTATAAGTCCTTTACGTATATTTCACATTTTTGTTGTGGAGAATGTGATTTCTGTACATGAGATGGAAACTTCCTAAGTCGTGTAAGCATTATCTGGAGGGTAATGAAATTATAAATGTTGCCTATAACACTTTTAATACCTTGATTAATATCAGAGATGAAAATGTTTTTGATTCAGTGAAAAAGCAGCTTGCTTTTTGTCTTCCCTTATAAACAGGAGAAGGCAGTGATGTATATAGCTTTTTATCCCAAGGAATGTATTTATATCATGGGACCTATAGGGTCTGGACTTTTTTCCGAAGCAGGGACTTGGAAATTGCTCACCTAGTTGAGAGATTTAGCTCCCTTCGGAGGTGGGGGACTTTCTGTACTCTTAACAATAGGAAGACTTGAGGAGCTGTCAAGTAGGGAATGGAGGAGAGCTGCTCAGGGAAGGGAGAGGTACTGAGAATTTTTCTCGTCTTGGCATTGGAGGTCTGGATTTACCCACGACCAAGATTCCTTTAAAACTCTGACCCAGTGCAGCATTGCAAGGAATTGATTTCTGAGATGAGACAATGAGCTGTCGTTTGCATTTTGTAAAGATGGAGGAAACCTCTAACACTGACCCTGTATGGGAGATGACTCAATTATCTGTGCCTTGGTACAGTTGCAAATTATTTTCCTTTGTCTGAAGTGGGTGGATGCCAGCATCTTCATCAGAGCTCCTTAATTTAATGTATGGAAAATGTCTCAGCCACCATTTTTAACAATTAGCTGTATCATGGTTGAGGTGAGCTGCGCTCTAAAGGCAGCTGCAGGGCCATTTCATTTACATTCGGTTCTGTGGCACAAGAGCTTTGTGACTGTAAAACTCAGAAAATGAATTTGCACACTGCATAGAAGAGTTCTCTAGGAGGGTGGAGAATATTCCCAGAAAGAAAATGGAATCCTTTTGTCTACAGTAAGTATTTCTCATATACTCCTATAGCCGGGAGAGGTTGAAAATTTGTCTTTGGTTGAATGGGCAGAATAGACTTTAGAATGAATGCTGCAGATATTAAAGGTGTAAGACAGGTTCCTGGATGTATGTTTTTATGTGTGTGTCAGAAACCAAGTGTGATACGTGCATGTTTAAAATAGAGGTTCTATGAGTGATTTTTAACACATGCTTTTGATTAATTCTTCTCTGGTAATTTAAGTTAATGAGAGGTATGAGTTTATCACCAGTCAGAAGGTGAAAATGATACTTGGGAGAAGAAAAAATCCAAATATGATATATTTAAGAGTTCAGGCTTTTTTCCACTGTCTTTTACAAACAGTTTATTTTCCAGTCCTGAAGAAAATTACTAGATTTTAGTTTAGATTTTATGTTGTTTTTTGTTTTTAGAAGAAAACCCTTCCGTGTTAATGATCTTTAGTGGCTGATTGAAATATATAAGAAAAAATGTTGTAACAAAACAAGATTTTGTCCTAAACGATCAATAGTTTGAGACTTTCACTCTCATTAATGGGGATAATTCTTAGTGCCTTCTGTTAATTAATAGTTGTGACTTCAAAGCTACTTGTGGAAAACTCTTGTTTGTGATTGTAAGCTTATAAATCTTGATTCTTAGAATTAATTGGATTTGACTTGGCTTATTCCTTTGTTCCTTTATGCTGTTACTGAGAGGAAATAAGTGAATTTTAACTTTGATTTTTGTGTTTATTTTTTTAACGGCACTTATCCCTGAAGAATTTGTAGTAAGTGTATTTTACAGTAAACTGTACCATGAAGAATTTGCTCAAAATCCTTTAGTAGCCGTTTCAGGAGTTGAATCTCACAGAACTGAGTGTCTGAGAATCCTTTTTACTTGATATCAAATTTATAAAGCCAGCTGTTCTTCCAGGTCTTGTTGCACTAGCTGTTATTCATCCTACTCACTGAATGCTGGTTTTCTTTAATTAATAGATGTTTTTGAAACTAAGGGAGAGGAAGATTTTCATATCAGTCTTTTCACTGAAATAGGAAGGATCAGTGATCGTAAGCCCTGTCCAGAATCCTACAAAGATTCCATAAATCTTAAATAAATCTTAGGGTTGTCGTATAAAAACCTAGATCTCAATATAATTATTTTAACCCCGGGAAGGACATTACTATATTCATCGTTTGGGTGTGTGGTAGAATGCAAAGGGATTCTTTTCCCTTGGTTTTTACAAGGCTTGCTCTTTGAAATGGAAGAGTTTCAGGGCAACAGATTAGAACTCCATTTTAACTGCAGCTTTGCTTGCATAAAATGTTTGGTTGGATGGCAAGAAGGGTGTCACAAAGCCTCCCTTTGAAATTTTTAAAGTAAAACTTGAAGATTCTGGTCTTGTTTTCTTTCTCTGGCTTTATGGAAGCCGTGTATGCGGTACTCTGGAGAGATAGCAGAGACCCAGTTGCTTTCCAGTTTCTTTGCCTCTATCATGGTCTACTCAAGTTTGGCTGCTCGGAAGAGGCTCTCCTTTCTGGTACTTGTAGGAGATTCCCACATCTCTACAATCTGCAAATTCTTCGGTTTTCTCATGGAATTTTAGCCTGGCTGGTAGTAACGAGTCAGGGGATGGCTCTTATGCTACAAAAAAAAAAAAAAAAAAAAGTATTCATATCAAACCTTTGAACGCTCTGGCAGTGCCATAATGTAGATAAGCAAGCATGTCGGCCAGCCCGCTAGAAGCATTCTGTGGCACTAAGATGGCAGTGAGCAAGGAGTAAAATGGCGTCCCCAGGAACGCTGTGATAAGAGGTGCACCGCACCAGTCATCTTTCTTCAGTCAAGTTTGGAGACCCCTCTAGTAGCACTGCTTTGGCAGTTTGCAGTTACTTTTTATTCTGTTAGAAGAGAGAAATTTTGAGATTTTCCTGAAGTAAACACTTAATTAGCATTTATATCTAAATAGCTTCCGGTTGTTACCTGTAAGAAATTGGTGAGTTATGGATAAAATAAATTTTAAATAGCTATTTTATATCCTCATTTCTGAAATCTCTTGCTCTGTGTTTTCTTCTTCTTCTTCTTTTTTCTTAATTTAGAAACGTAACTCCTTCCAATATAAGGTGGATTTTTAGAAAATAGAGGACAGTATGAGTCTCCTTTATGGCAAGATGAAACTAGTCTTCCTATGAAAAGATGTTACTTGTCTTTGATTCTGGTTTTCGTTCTAGCGCTATGTGGGCTTAGGTTATTTGATATGTAAAATAAATGTTGCCACCTTCAGAAACAAAGTTTATTGTATTTCTTTTGTGGTTCAGGTATGGATTAATTTGAAAGTGACCTGTAGTCATAGTGGTAGTGACAGTGCTAATTTCTTACCTGTTCCCTTCTCTCCTGGAGTTGGAATTTTCAGAGCTGGCCTCGAAGTTGTTGAAGGGTAATTAGCTCATCTTACAGTTAGATAAAGGAAGGCTTTTCTGTAGTTAAACAACTTTCTCAAGGTCATACATCTGCAAAGCAGTTGATTTTGGCCCAAATTCAGGCCACCTGACTCCCTTTTATCTGTGCTGTGCTGTGCCTCTGTCTGCATCTGACTCCATGTTTTCCTCTTTGTGGGCTCGCTGGTGACTGATGGGCCTAATGGATTGATCTTTCAGCAGAGCCTGTCTTTGCTTGAGCAGCCTAACTCACAGAGATCTTCCTTCTCAGTCTTGCCAGAAATGACTTAATTGAGCTGTGCCTGGAGTCTTCCTGGGCCTGTGTTGTAGTCAATAATGCATTTACAGATTTATCATATATAAACAAACATTTAAAAATAAAACACATTCTGCAAATTGAGCTTTTCAGTCGTCCATCATGTTGGCTCAGTTCCAAGAAGGAAGTACTCATCTCCTGAGGTGGGCATGGATATCGCATCCATCTGCCCTGAGCTGGGATGGAGCTGGGCATTTTGACACGCCCTCCCAGCAGATCACTCCTTCAGCTGTAGGTATGAGGGGTCCCATAGTGCAGGGTTGCCCTTTTCCTAGTATGGAAGGACTGGCTGAAAGGTTTTAGCTCCCTGTCCGTTTCAGGCTATTTATATTCATAAAATGGTCTTGCTCCTTCTGTAGTTTACTTTTGCCACTCCGACTAGGCGGTGTTTTCTACTTTCTGTAGCCATGATGATTAACGGTGAGTGGTGTATCCTGTGGTATTCCCTCAGCTCTGACAGGGTAAAGTCAAAATGTTTCCAAACTTAAGGTTTGAGAGAGAGAGTGGAATCCCAAGTACTGTTAGCAGAGCAGAGGCGTACCATGACAAATTCCGTGTAAGACAACCGGAAGTTATAAATGAGTCTCTTGCTTGTTTTAGTGGACTCTAGACAAATGTTTGGAAAAGAATTTCTGAATAAGAAGAAACTGCAGCACAACCAAGCTCCCTTTTCTCTGACAGCCATGACGATCAGTGCTCCAGTCCTGTCAGCATAAGCAGTGCTGCAGAGCAGGAGGAGCTGTGATTTTCGACTGCAGTGTGAATGACTGACACCGTGTGCCGGCAGGGAATTAATAGGACACGTGGTTCCCACACACTGTCTTGACTAACAGCACTGCTTGTGCTTGCTAAGTAGAACTTAATTCCAAGCTCTGTAGAAACCAGCCTGGCAAAAACCGCTTGGTTCCCACCTGACCAGCTCGGAGACACACCCTCTGCTGTCTGTTCTCGTAGCCCCCAAATCTTATTTCCAAAGGGAAAAGACACAAGATGAGAAAGCAGGGGATCTGTGTTTTCTGATAAAATACAGGGTTGTTTTAATGAGTTCTTTTAGGGTGGATTTAGGGGACAGTGGCAGGGGATGTCGGCCATGATAAAAGGCCATTATTGATGCATTCCCATTTTATACTGCAGTGCGGTTTTAGTACCCAAAGTTCTTTGACTGGACTGATCCGTCTCCAAGATGGAAATCAGTTCCCCAAAGACATATTAAAACATTTTTATTGTCCCTTGATGTATGTTCTCCTTCTCTTACCATCACTTCAAATGACTATAGCATTAATATTTTTTAGATCTGTTCGTACCATTGGGTGAGGAGAGGGTTCTGGTGCTGGTTTTTAAAGCCAGACATACTTTGCCGCACTATTACATCCCAATTGCAAAACTAAATTGAAGTTTTCTCTTTAGATTCCTCCTGTTCTTGTGTCCCCAAAGGTTAGCCATACAAGTGTACCAGTTTTTTACCGGGGCAAGGGGTGGGGCGGGGAGATAAAGTGTTCAGAGTTGCTGTCCTTGCTTTCTCCCATGGGGCCACCTCAGCAGTCTGAGAACAGTTGGCTGGCTGCCCTCTGTCCCTCTCTGCCTTAGCTTCTAGTGTTCCTGTTCCTCCCTGCCCCACTTCTAGGAGCGGAGAGAAAGGATGGCCGCCAGAGGCCCAGCCCCCGCAGCGCCGCTCATCCTGCTGCATCACGGGCCCTCTCCCTAGCACGCAGGCTGGGGCTTGTTTTTCATGAAGTGGCGAGACTCAGCACGGAGCAAGCCACATCCTCTCCCCAGACCTCTTGGGACCAGCAGGGGAAAGTTATTTATGCAATCCCAAAAGGTCACTGCGGGCTTTGCTGGATTTGGAAAGAAGGGAGAGTTCTGCTGAAGACGTTTTTTTCCTCATTAGTGCCTAAATAACCATCATTTATTCTTTTAGCTATTTATATTATGCTCTTACTCTCTGCACTTAGTCTCCCAGTGACTGAGCTAAACAGATTGCTTTCCTTTCCTGGAAGGCCAGAGATAGGGAACAAATAACGGGAGTACCCTGGACTCCCTAACAGGGCACAACCGTTTTTGTAGCAGTAGCATAAGATATGTAACTGACCTCACAAGGGTGCAGCTCTTAACCTCAGCCTTACTTCGTCGGGGCAGGACACCAGCTTCATGGCTTGGCAGAGAACTAGGAAGAGGCATCTGGTAGTTATGTATTGACAAGGGAGGTGTGCTGTGCCCTCTGCACCCCTCACTGCCACACATGGGAATGGCACGTCCGTGTCCTCAAAAGACTCAAAGTCCCCTTCTGGGTCGTGATGAGTCCTGCCTCTTACATTCTTTCTTTACCCAATACTGAAAGTCTTGGGACTTGGGGTTTTGTTACGTGATAGTTATTTCTCCCTTCCTCCTCCTCCTCCTCTTTTTGTGGGTTGGGGAGGATAATAGGAAGGGGTCCACAAAAGGAAGTTAGGTGGGGTTGTATGAATGGCTCTCTCAGAGGCCTGTGGCTTTTGCAGAAAATACAGGTTAGATGGAATTTCATCACTCCTGGACTGACACGCCCTTGAAGAGATGAGATGTGCCAGCACTCTTAAGTCAGTGCTGCCCGGAAAGCTCTGGGTGGGTCCAGAGGGAGGCACTTTCTCAGAGCTGTGTGTTCTTAGGTTTAGAATCTCCTTGGACCAACACTGGGTTAGCTTTAACCTGTGCGAATTTGTAGACCATCCTTTAAACCAATGTGAATTATGGGAGCAAGTGATTTGTTTTGCCTTAATGGGCCCAAATCCATCACCTAATTGTGTGACCCTTTGTTTAGCCCAGTAGTAGAAACCATGTACAAAATGGGACCCTGTAGCCTGACAGTGACAGATGGCCTGCTGCCCATGCAGCGCCATGTTATAGTGACAAGGTTTGCCACCTGTGGCTCCAGAGCTGCCTGCAGGCCTCTGGATCTGCTGAGCTGGCAAGTGGTGGCACTCCACAGCCACTCTTGCAGGGTCTGCTGCCACCTGCTGCAGGAGAGCGGCTAGGCTTTTGCATAAATGCACAGTGAGAAATCATACAACAGCATTAAAAATATGTTACAGTTGGTAATGTCAGCCTCTAGCTTAGCACTGCTTTCTGCAGGGGGATTTTTTTTTTTTTTTAAGATACCAATGTATCTGCTTTTTAAAATTTAATGCAGTCTGTGAAGAAACAGTTTAAAGTAGTAAACTTTTTTTTATAGAAAACTCGCCTTGGGATTTACTCTAAATACCTGAGTTGCAGAATAAAGCCTGGATTTGCTGTTCCGTCTGTATTCCTTGCAAAAGGAGATTATCACTATCTCTTGGGTGTTTTAGGCTGACATTCTGTGCATTCTTACTGTATTACATTAAATACTGCTCTGATAAAATAACCAAACATGCTATAAAACCATATGGAAGTCCCCCAAATCTTGGAAATGTTTAAATTTAAAAATTTCTCTGTTCATCTTTTAGGCTTTATCAGTAATGAACATCTCTCTGCACCTGAAAATTCCTTGAGGCATTCTCTGTAGGCACCACAAAGGGAGCTAATGAAAAGCATGTCCGCACCATCTGATAAGCCCGGCGGCTCCTCTGAGTACTGGCAGGGCTTCTGTTGTGCCCGTCTGAACACAGCATATCGCTTTGTCCTTCCTCACTTTCTCCTGAAGTAGCAGCTTTACCTTCTAAACATTTCACCCAAGAGAAGGTTTCAGAAGAGGTCATTTGTTCAGAAATTGGGAAGAAGGGACATTTAGGCAAGGTTAAGGAAGTAGGAGGTATTTTTCCTTAGAATGAGCTGAAGCACGTAGTGGATATAGCTCACACTCCTGTGTTTCTAGAAATCAGACCCTAAAATATCTCAAGTTCTAACGGCCACTTGCAGTGCCTATTGGAAGTCTTCTTTCCACCTTGGAGCAGACCCTCTTGATTATTCTGGTTTTTAAGTTTATTTTTTGGTCTGCTTGGTTTTCTTTTACTTTTTCCTTGCATTCCTAGCTGTTGCTCGTGTCTTGGCAATGTTTTTTGCATCTACGGTGACCATTTTCTACTGTCACCGCTAACTTGTGTTAGTTTGATTTGGAATGTTGGTTACAGATTTCCTATTAGTTTGTATATCATTATGTATTAAATGAGAGAAGATACAAAAGTTTTAAAGCACTCACTGTGTGTTTTTGTCTTATGTCAGATACCTTCGCACAGAAAATCTGGCACGCTGTGGGTGCTTCGCTTTAAATTCTGTCAGAGTAGATTCCCAGTTGATCTGTTGAAGGAGTGGAGATGCTGAATTGTCTTTTGTGTTTTGAGGACCATATAAAATACGGCTTTTGCTTTGTGGGGCCAAGCTAGACTAATTATTTTATCTTTTTTGTTTTATTTTTTAATAAATTTATTTTGGTCAGGAAATCTGTGTTCAAAATCTTGAAACTGTTTATGTAACTAACTGTCCAGCAGATCATTTATTTGTTGTGGGTGGGAAGCAAAGAACTGTGAAAGAGTCACTGTAAGCTCTTGTTTTGCCATCTTACTTTCCTAGCTGAAGTGGATACAGAAATTTTTCGCACAGAGACCCTTATTTCTTACAGTTTTCACTTTTGGAAAGCAAATAAGCTAAGAGAATTTGGCCATTTGACAAAAACAAACATCCTTGTGCCCACTCCCTTCTTCTGCAGTAGGAGTTAGCTGCCACTTGTATTCTGAAACCCAGCCTGCCTGGTGACTAAAAAAAGGCCTTTTCATGCCTTTCTTTCCCAGCATGAGCCATTTAAAAGCCAATGTGGCTGTCAGGTCCCTGAGATGTAACCGCACATTTGATAGGAGAATTGGGTTACCTGTGGTTATGTTCTGGGTTGTTCTTGGTTAGTACAGGTATGCCCTGTACTTTACAAAAGCTTGTGTTACGCCACTTTGCTTTTACAGAAGACCTACGTTACTACCTGTTTTTGCTAACCAAAAGAAATCCAAAGCGGACTTCTGTTTTTACGAACGAGATGAAAAGCAAAAAAGCCTTTTGCTTTTGTTTTGTAGCATAGAGGCAGCACATGCCCAGAGAAGTAGCTGGGAGAGGAGTAGCAGGGAGAGCAGCAGCAGGGAGAGGAGCAGCAGGGAGAGCGGCACCACCCAAGGTCCTCTGCTGACGGCCACACTCCGCATCTCAGCCGTAGCCGCCATAGCTCTGAACTCTACCTGTGAGCATCTGTGCTTTAGCTTGTTTTATTTTGTGCACCCGTTAATAAGATGTACTCTAAGGTATCAGAAAAGCTAAAGAGAGGTTATTTGGGGGGTCTGGGAACACTCAAAAATTTTTTCTTATGTATTCATGGCAATTGCTTCTTTGCTTTATGTCTTTTTGGCTTATGAAAGGTTTCAAAGGGATGTTCTACTTTCAGATAGTGAGAGAAACCTTTGTACATCACAGGGCAGCCCACTTCTGTTAAAGGTGGGACACATGGGGTGTGCCTGGGTGGCTCTGTTGGTTAAGCATCTGACTTTTGATCTCAGCTCTGGTCTTGGTCTCAGTGTCCTGTGTTCGAGCCCTGCATTGGGCTCCATGCTGGGCGAGGAGCCTACTTTAAAAAAAAAAAAAAAAAGATGGAACACATGGCTGGAGATACTGCTTGGGCAGATATATGTTGTTTATTTGTTCCACAGCAACAAATAGTAATATTATTTTGGGATGCCAAAGAATTGACATGTAGAACAGTGATTTCTGCTTTTTGTCTGTGACCTGTAGTAAGAGGTATATTTTATACCATGACCCACTTCATACATACAGATACGTATACATAATTGGAAGAGAAGTTTCACAAAATAGTATTTACCTATACCACATATCTCTGTTGCATGTCATTTCATTTAAAAAATGCTGATCGATTTCATGACCCAATTATGAGTTCTGACCCACATTTCGAAAACACCATTCTAAAGGACTGCAGAGAACTCAGTATTTATTGTTTCATTCCTTCCCTAACTATATGAGGCTGGAGGAAGAAAGGAATAAATATGCAATCATAAAATATCTGTTTATTCTACCTTGATTTGCTGTGATAGAGACAGTATAGTAGAATGCAGAAAGGTAGAAAAGAGGTCAGAAAATTTGGATTCTACAAACTAGATGATGTTAGTGTGGCCCTACAGCATTATAGAGTTGGTAAAAGCTCTAGAAACCATCTCGAATGGCCCTTTCAACATTTAAACCTATATTAATTAAGGACATACTTTAATGTATGATCCAGTTAAGTAGCACTGAGAAACAGTTTAGTCCTGAGCTAAAAGCAAGGACTAGAAGCAGATGTGTGTATTGCTCATCTAGCGCAGAGTGATCCCTGTAACAGTGAAAGGGTTAGCCCTTACTAGTACTAGTCTAAGCGTTAGTGTTCTCTGAGCCTTCAAATTCATCATTGGTAAAGGGGAACTGATAATGAAGAAAACAAATTTAAAGTATTTTGCTTCCTTCCGGACTCTCTCTTTTTAGAGAGAAAAGGAAGGTTTTTTTCCTTATTTTCTTGGTTGGGAAGTGTAGTGTTCCCTTATTATCTTGGAAACGTTGGGTCTCTTGAGTGTCGGAACTGTTTGAATTCTGCGTCTTCCTTTTCCTGGTTGGGAAACTGTGGTCCATTTAGTTAAATGCTGAGATTCTGTTTCTCACCTGTAAAATGAAGAGGGGGCAGGTGAGGGGAGAGTGGAGTGATCATGTCTGTTCTTTCATACTCTTAAAAGATTAGCAGTAACATCTTTGAATTGCTTAGAGCAGTATCTGGCCCTTAATTGCTTCCTGAATGAGAGCTATTATATGTTCCAGAAAGCTTAAAACCAAAACCCATTCAAGGAGCTGGTTAGAAGAGGATCTGTTTCCAGGACTCTGGCAGTGAGGAGAAGTATACAGATGGGGAAGTCAGGAGTAGTTATCTTACTTAGCAGGCCTGCAGATGTTTATGGAATGTTCTTTATTGAGTGGGCCAGCAGTAGACGGGTTGGGTGGGAGACTATGAACAATTAAAAAGTGCTTGTTGGCAAGAAGTGGGTATGTTAGTGATGCGGTGCTCTGAGGGTCACAGTTAGACAGCTGGCATCTCCTAGTGAGAGGTGGGGTGTTGGGTCTTGTCTGTGACCAGGATCTTCATTGAGAAAGTACCTCCCAGGTTCCCCTTCACTCCCTCAGTCCTACGGAAAACCCATTTTCCCATGAGCTATTAAAAATATATCTCTGGGATGTGGGGCGTGAGAGGCACCTCCCGGAAGCAGTGGGAAGGAAAGGAAACACACATGGAAGAGGGAAGTCAAGGGAGAGATCCATGGGAAACTTGGGTGTCGGCAGGTATTTTTCTGCCCAACTATTTAGTTCTTTAATTTGTTACTTTCCCTCGAGGTGTGTATTCTTTAAAAGAGAGTAACTGCCACTAGATGGCACCCAGACTCCAGCACTATTCTGGCTGTATACGTTCTGTTAAAGAGTCTTTTCAAAAGGTAGGCCACTAATGTGTTGTTGTTGTTTTTAATAAAATGTGATATGTGGCCTATTTTAGAAGGAATAAAGGGTGAAAAATTGAAATCCAGGGGCGCCTGGGTGGCTCAGTGGGTTAAAAGCCTCTGCCTTAGGCTCGGGTCGTGATCCCAGGGTCCTGGGATCGAGCCCCTCATCGGGCTCTCTGCTCAGCCGGGAGCCTGCTTCCCCCTCTCTCTGCCTACCTCTCTGCCTGCTTGTGATCTCTGTCTGTCAAATAAATAAATACAATTTAAAAAAAAATTGAAATCCAAACTCTGTATGTCTTATGGGCCCAGCTTGTGCTACCAAGAGAGCCCAATTGCTGAGGTACATAATGGCTCATGGTCTTTGTTCATAGGTAGATGCTGTCTAAAGACTGATTCTCATGTACAGGTGTTTGGTTTACTTATTAATGAGATTTTTGAAATGTGGGTTTATAATGAGGATTTTCAAGAAGAATCGTCTGCCCCTAAAGCAATATCTTTTTTTCTCTCTTTCATCACTGATTGACTTTTCACTTCTTAGAAAATTTGGAATTGTGTTTCTTATGTTGCTTTTAAACAGATGTGTCTGGTTATTGCTTTGCATTTGTGTTTTAATTTTGTGTGTGTGTGTGTGTGCATGCATGTGTGTGCACTCTTGGTTACATGTAGCTATGGGTGCCTCAAAGGAATGGAATAGGCTGATCATTGGGAAGAGCAGAGGAAGCCCAGAAAGGGCATGGGCCACTTGGCACAGCACCCCCCAACTAGAAAGAAAAAAATAAGACTAGATCTTATTGGACAGTGGTTATCACCCCCCACCCTTACCCCAAAGGTGGCTTGCAGAGACAATCTACCTCCCATAGAAGCAGCCAGGAAAAGGTGCCACAAAACATAATCTGTGCCTACCATTTGTTTGGGAGCAGCATTCAATGATAATTCCATAGTTTTGTTTGCACACTGTGGTACTAAAACCTTTAGCTTTAGCCATTAAAGATGCCTTGTGAAAGTAAAATTATAATTAAGGGTTGTTGACTTGATTGATTTGCTGTGAAAGGGTATAAATGGGATCTTTTCAAATCCTCCCCATCTTTTGTCCGGCTCCCAAGAGATGGCCCGAAGCAAGGATGTGATGACAAACTGCCTCCTTCTGTGTGGACCACATGGGGTCCTAACTTGATGCGCTCTGGTTTATTGAGGCTATTGCATTAGTAGGTGAGTGACTAACGCCTCTCCCCACCCCACCCACCACCAAATAACACTGTGGGTATTTGGAGCAGTCCTGATGTTGTGCCCTCAGAGCTGTCCGAGAGCTGCCTCAGGGACTGCCCTGGAGGAGCCTATGAGGGAACCGTTTCCTTGGCTGCTGGCCATTGTCCTTGTTCAGTCCAGTGCACGCCAGGTTGGGGTGTGACAGCGGGTGTGGGAGAATCATGGGTCAGTACATAAGAAATCAGGGGACTCTATGAAGATTAATAGTTTATTTAAATTTATATTCCCAGTTGTAGTGCCCCCCCCCATGTTTATTTTGTGTTGTTTTAGACAATCGGCAACTTCATATCTGGGACTGCTTGAATAACATAATATTAAAATGTTGTAGTTGTTAATATATATTAGGTGATCAGAAATTAACTAACCATGACAGGAAGTTTTCAAAACTGTCAAATGACGATTTTTAAAATTTAGCATGTCTTTAAAACTTTATCTGAATTCTCCTTTGTATTATATTCCCCTAGAGAGTTCATGTTCCTGGGCATTTCCCTCTTTGATGTCACCAACAGATCTAAACCTAATTGATTATTGTTATTTTTTTTAAATAGGCTCCATGCTGGGCATGGGGCTTGAACTTATGATCCTGAGATCAACACCTGCGCTGAGATCAAGAGTCGGATGCTTAACAGACTGAGCCACCCAGGCGCCCCTAAATCTGATTGATTCTAATAAGTGTATCGAACCTTGAGTCAAGTGCTTGATTGCATATCTCATTTAATATTCATTTTACATACAGGTGAACTAAAGTTGAGAGAGTTTGAGTGACTTGGTTAAATTCATGCCATCAGTAAATGGAGGCGCCATGATTTGGAACTAATTCTGTCATTGTATTACTCTGTAGTTGCATTTTGTGGGCATTTATTCTGTGCATATCAAACCAGTCTTGGTCTTCTGTTCATCCCATCTGTATTAAACAAGCAGTGAGTGTCATCAGGCCTGAAATAGGGAGTGCACATGACAAAACTCCCTCAGAAATGTGTGGTTTGTTGGTTGGTTTTGGGGAGTATCCCAGCCTTTGACCAGTAAGTGGAAAATACCCAGACAAGTGGATGGTGCTGCTTCTGTAATGTTAGGAAGAAACTGAAGAATGAATTGAAAAAGCAACAGAGAAATATAAACTAAAGGTAGTTAGAAGAACTATGACTGTTGTGTGGTCAAAGCTGTGTCTATAATCTGGGCCATTCAGAAATACTGAAGGACGGTCTTTGTTAGTTCATGTTTTACATGTTTCTAGGAAGTGGGACTTGAGCTACTGCTTCATGGAGACTTTAGCCTCTAATAATCATCATGTGCTCAAAAAAAAAAAAAATAATCATGTGCTCTAAAAATGAAAGAAAAATTAGGAAACACCTGGAAAAAACATCTATTTTGATGTTTCTGGGTTAAGAAATTTCTGTCAGGGTGAAGGTGGGCAGGATAGCAGATATCCTAATGGCTTTTTTTCCCCACCAGTGTACTTTTGATTATTTGAAGGTTGATTTTAACCTAAGTTGTGTCATATCTCCCCCTTTCCTAGGGCTTCCTGAAGAATGAGAAGGACAATGCCCTGCTGTCTGCCATTGAGGAGTCCCGGAAGAGGGTAAGAAAGGAACCCAAATGAGGATGGACACCATTGTGAGGGCAGCAGTGTTCTGGAAGCAGGAGCCTGTGTCTAGGCCCAGCTCTCCTACTTAGTTAATTCACCAGAGGGAGTTCTACGGGAACTGTTTTTGAGTAAGATAATCATGCTTGTAACTCTACTTGTATTTAGTGACTGAAATGCATCTGAAACAGAATTGCCAATTAATTATCAAATTAATCTTAAAATGGAAGGCCAGACAATTCTTTCGTTTCATCGTTTCGGTATGTAAAACGGTATTTTGATTTCTGTTGAATCAGCAGTTCAGAAAAGCAATTATGATCATTGATAATTATCCTTAATTTTTCCTTTTTTCATACAATTTGACTTTCTCTGTTACCTTTTATATTAAAAATTTTCCCAAGCTCTTAAAAAAAAAAAAAAAATAAGAAGAAAGAAACCAGCTTGGCTCTCCAAAGGATGATAAAGAAGTCAGCCAGAGCAGCCATTATATGTGCAGCAATATTTTTGCATCAGGCATTCCCTCAAGATACTCAAAGATTATTTGTTAACATGCGTTATCTCCATTTGTTTCTGACAAGAATTAGAAGATAAAACTTTTCCAAAAGATCCCATTACAGAGTAAGATTTTCTTTTTTTTTTTTTTCTTTCTTTTTTTTTTTTTTTAAGGCCACTGGAGTCCTTTGGGGAGTGGGGGAGGAAGGTTAGCAGTCTTGTGAAGTTGGTTCTGAAAAATGCAGCTTTCCCCAGGAAGGAGGCTGGGAGGGTTCATTCTAGTCTGTCTGCAGTGGCTATCTTTGTAGAAGTGAATAGGGGTGAAAGGGAAACCTCTGTCCCACTGTTTACTTTATAACTCTTATATCAAGTGAAATATATTTATGTATTACTTATGTCGTTTAAAATAATAAAATAAAAAACTGTTTGTCAGTGTGCTTTATTAAAATGTTCTGTGCCAGTGGGGGACCATCTCAGGAAGGCTGATGTGAGAGAGATAGGGCAGCTGGGGTCTTGCCAACTCTAATTTATAAGAAGAGGTTCCAAAGGCATTAATTTAAATGATTGGTACATTTAATTATCAGAGTAAAAAAAAAAAAATCCCTAAAATTTTATTAAGTACATTTTTGGCAATAGTATTTATTCTTAGAAATAGAGAAATTCACTTGATTCAGATTTGAAAAAAAAATTTTTTTTAAAGGCTTTTTTGTTCATACTTTGAGTGAGTTACTCACCAACATCGATTCTCCTGCTGTAAAGAACCAGTGAAATTAAATTAGGATTGTCGAATGCCACTGAGCCTTATTAATCCATTTACCCTGCGGAATGTGTTTCTGGAATTGGCAGTCTCTGAACACTGTACCATACTGAGACTAAATGTGCAGCCAGCCAAAACATCTAAGTGACACACCACAGTGCAAAATGTGTGCATATGTGTTTGTGAGGGAGATTTTCCGGTGTTGGGAGCTGGCCTGGGGGGGAGACCTTTCACCTGTCTGGACACTAGGAGACTACCACTGAGCAAGAATTATTTTCAAACAAAAGGTGAGCGGCTTCCTGGCATTTTGGTGGTAATTTCATGTTTGAATAACTTGCCAATGTCCTGCTGAAATGCCAAGAAAACAAGCTACAAAACCACAAATGTGTCCTATCTTTTTCCATTTGGTGCGTCCCAGCAAAAACAGAACAACATTATCAGAACATATGTAGAGTTTCTAAAAGCCAGCAACAGCTCAATAAGTGGGTGTGAAGTCAAAGCATATTTCCCTATTCCCTTTATGAAAATGGGGTTTGAGTGTTCCCCACCTGTTTTTAATTCAGTTGCCCAGTTCTCTTCCTGCCTTCCTTTCTTCACTGTGTGCAGAGAGGTAGATGTCCATACATAACTTGAAAGAGTCCCATGTAATTTATAATTTCTCTACTGCTTTGTCATTTTCTGTGGTTTGTCTTTCCTTCTTTTAATTTTTACACATCCACATACCCTTCCAGGTTGTCCCTTTTCTCTTCCCTTGGATTCCTCTCCTTCTTGTCCCTGCTGTTCCCTACCTTTCATCTTGCCTCAGAACTTTGCTCCTCTTCGTTGTCAATGAGTAGCTCTGTTGAATCTCATTCATTAGCTGTCCTAGTTGGCATTCTTCTTTGCACCTAATCTGGTGGTTGGGTTTTGGGTCTGAAGGGAATAGGCTGGAATAGGGCAGATGGGTGGCTGGCTGATCATCTCTGATTAGCCCACAAATTAGATGTTCATTAGCTCAAATGTAATTAAGATAAGCTAGGGGTTGTGTGGTCAAAGGAAGAGAATTTTAATGTTGGGCCATTTATTTTTATTTGAAGCTCCTTATCACACTAATGACGGATGGAACCACAGTGCTGTTCATTCAGGTTGTGGGCTGTTTCTAAATGAGTAGCCTGGCACACTGCTCAGATATATCTGAGGATTTGAGCCCAGAAAGCTGCCAGTTTTCAGAGTACTTCCTGTGTTCTTGAAACAACAGTTCTTGGCACATAGGTGGGCAGCCTGATGAACAGGTGTTGGTTAATTCCCACTCTGTCAGTCTAACCCTTAAATGACACTGGAAGTGTGTGGCCACTGTCCTCATCAACAGCGTGTGTGGATAGTATACGGTTTCCTTCAGTCACTTTTACTGTTAGGCCATTCTTTACCAGCCAGAGGACTTACCTTAAGAAAAACTCGTGTGACACTCTGCTGTCCTGGGTCAGTACCACAGCTTAGGGCGTGCCTCCCCTCCTGTTGCACGCTCAGAAAGTGGTCTGCCAGCCTTCCCCCCACCTCCCTAGTTCTGCCCACCCTTGTCCTCGTGCCACATTGCCCTTCGTTTTCCCAGCTGAAGAGGTTGTTGGTTTGACCACTAAATAGGAAGAGTTGAGAAGAAATTGTGGTTCACTTGTGCACCATTTCTGGATATCTTTAAGGGAAACCACCCCTTCTCCTATGCATGACACTGCCTTTCTGTTCTGGTTCTGTTCTGTACTTCTATCTATGCAAAATGCATAGCTCTCATGTTGAAGTTCACTAGTGTAACAAGAGAAAATGATTTTTCCCCCGGGGTATTTTTTTCACCCCCGTCTAACTGACTGGAACACTCCATTCTACCTGACTCCAGCGAGACGCAAACCAGGTAGAAGACTGTTTTTAAAGTTTGTAATTGTCATTTCTCCTTGTCTCTTCAAAATACATACTAGAGAAGGGATTCGTTGATAGATGGACCAAAATCAGACTTGCAGGGGACCCTAGCCTTCTTCCAATCATTTTTATGTGTTTGCTATCTGTCTTTTTCAGATTTTAATAAGTAACTGTCCATACTCAAAGCATCCCATTTGTAGGAAGAGTGTATGTGATTTTTCTGACAGTTTCCCAGGGCTCATGTATATGGATGTTATCATTATAAATTATCTGCGTTGCCAAAAATAAAGTAGGCATTACTAATACTCATTCCCCTGGTGCTGCCTAATTAGATGCCAGTCTGATTGTAAATGAAATGGCTTTTTGGAAAGTGGGCTGAAGCTGTTGCGAAACCTGGTCTGCCAGTTAAAGAGTGACAGGGTAAGAACAGTCATGAGTTAGTGTATCTATAAGTTGCTTTCATCCTTCAAGAAGGTTTTGCTTTGTCTTGTCTTGTCTTCTTCCCTCCCTTCCTCCTCCTTTCTTTTCTTCCTCTTTTTCCTTTTCTTTCTGAGCACCTTTGTTTTCGCAGCAACCTGCAGTATTAGCATTAGACGGGCTCGAGGTTTGCCAGACTTTCCGTGATCACTTTGGGTAGAGTGGTAAGAGACCTAATCGTAGAAGGTGCCACTTCTCTTTTACTGGTTTACTTCCGTCTATGAAAATATTACTGTCTCCTAAAAAATAAAGACATTGAGACCATCTTTTGTTTTTGTCTTTTCTTAGATGTTTACTAAAAACCACTGATTGTTATAATCCAAGAAAAAGTACTTCACTTTAAACTGTGATGTGCTATCACTTGTAAAATATAGCCTAATTTCAGAGGTATAAAGAGGTATTTATCTTAATGAGCGCATAAAAAGCACTAGTCATTAGGGGAATGTAAATAAATAAAAACCATGAGAAATCAACTCACACCTATTAGGATGGCAACCGCCTCAAGAAAAAACGAGAAAAACTGTGAAGTTGGAGAAGCTGGAGCCTTTGTGCACTGTTGGTGGAAATGTAGAATGGCAACACTATTCAACCCATCAAAAAATTAGACAAAGAATTACCACGTGATCCAGCAGTTCCACTTCTGAGTATATACCCCGAAGAACTGAGAGCAGGAGTTTGGAGAGAAATTTGTACATCCATGTTCATAGCAACATTACTCAAACAACCAACAGGTGGAACCAACTCCAGGGTCCATGATAGATGGATGGATCAGCGAAATGTGGTACACACACAATGGAATGTTTTTCAGCCTTAAAAAGGGAGGAAATTCTGCATATGCTACAACACGGACGAACCTTGAGGACATTATACTGCACGGAACAAGCCAATCCCAAAAGACAAACACTGTTTGATTGTACTGCTATGAAGTGCCTGCAAATAGTTGAAAACAGAGAGACAGAAAGTAGAGTGGTGGTTCCTGGGGCCTGGGGGAAGGAGAGGGTGGAGAGTCTGTGTTTACTAGGGACAGGATTCCAGTGTTACAAGATGAAAAGAGCTGTGGAATTGTATGGTCGTGGTAGCTGCCCGATAGTCTGAATGTACTAATAGCACTGAACCGTACACTCAAAAGTGTTTTAAGAAGTAAATCTTATAAGCGTTTTACCACTATTAAAACAATTTTTTTTAATGCGTTAGACTCTAAGAATAATTTTTAAAGTTGGTTGCTTTTGCTCTGCTTACAGAAAGATGATCATCGGAGGGGCTTTGAGTTTCTGTTGAACTTTGAAGGAAATAGTCACTTTGAAGTTATGTTGTTTTCCCGTTTGGGTCATCTGCCTCTGTTCCTCTCTGACAGACCTTTGGCATGGCTGAGGAGTACCATCGAGAGTCCATGCTGGTCGAGTGGGAGCAAGTAAAACAGCGAATTCTCCACACTCTGCTGGCATCAGGAGAAGATGCTCTGGACTTTACTCAAGAAAGTGAGGTAAGTTGAGTCCAAAAGATAAGCCACTACCAGTAAAAATGTGAGGTCAGGGAATGCTTAGCTATAAACTCGACTACTGGCAATCTTGGCACAGATGATCACCATCTCCCCCTGAAGACACTTTCTTCCCCTGGCCCCCAGGATGCCCACATTTGCCAGGATTTCCTCCAGCCTGTCTGGCTGTTTCCGCTCAGCTTCCTTTGCTGAGTTTTCTTCAGGTTCCTTAACCTCGAGATGTTCGAGCATCCTGGGGCGCAATCCTTGACCTGTGCTTTCTCATTCTGCCAATGCCCGGTTGATCTCATCTGGGTTTGTAGCTTTAAATGCCATTTCTGTGCTGAAGATTCAGATCTACCTTGCCGCCCTACACCCCAAACTCATTTATCTAGTGTCCTTGGCTCTCCTTGGATGCGTCCTAGCCGTCTCAAGCTCTCCATGTCTGTAATTGGGTCATGATAGCAACTTCACACCACCTCCCTCCCATGCCAGCCTGCCAGCCTTCTCTTTTCACAGAGTTTATCATCTTTATAAAGGGCAGTTCCAGTTTTTCACTTACTCGGATCAAAAACCTCAGACTCATTTTTGTCCTCTCCTTTCCCCACCTAGTCTGTCTCACATGTTGGCAAGTCCAATTAACCTGACTCTCAAAACATACCCAGACTCCACCCACTTCTTACATCTCCAGCATTAACACTCTGGTCCAATCTACCATCACCTCTCTCAGCTTATTGAACTAGCCTCTAACTGCTGGTTTTACTTACTCTATGGCTGTCTAACAAATTATTCCAAACCATAGTGGCTGCAAACAGGCATTTAGCTTAGCTGGGTATTTCTGGCTCAGGGTTTCTTAAGAGTATGAGCTGAAGCTATACTCATTGCAAGATTCAGCTCCAGGAGGATCCACTCCTAAGCTTCCTCAATGTGGCTCTTGGCAAGCCTCCGGTTTTCTCTGGCCCTTGGCTGGGATATCAGGTTCTTATCACGTGGGTCTTCTCTGTTGTGCTGCTCACAACATAATAACTTGCTTCCCCTGGAGCAAGAATGGGGTATCTGAGGGAGAGCTAAAGTGCTCCCTAGATAGAAACCAGTCTTTCTGTGACTTAATCATGAAAGTAGTATCTTAACCCCTCTGTTTGTTCAAAGTAAGTCACTAAATCCAGCCTATACTCCTGGGGAGAAGATTATACAAGAGCTTGAATCCAAGCAGGTGGGGATTGGTGGGGGATGGGGGCATCTTAGAGATGCTCATCTGCGCTAGTCTCCCTCCTTTTGCCCTGTGCAGTCTCTTCTCAGCACAGCCAGAATGACCGTGTTAAAACACAGGTTAGATCAGGTCACTCCTCTGCTTAGGATCCTCCAGTGACACCTACCTCCCTTGGAGTGAAAGCCAAAGTCTTCACCATGACCTCTCTGTCCCCATGTGACCTGTTTTCTCTCCGAGCTCACCTCATCCCACTCTTCGCATTGCTCTCTCTGCTCCAGCCATGCTCACTCCTTAACAAATTCCTTGAACAGAGCCAGCAGGCTTGCTCTTCTCTCAGGTCCTCTGTGCTTCCTGTTGGATTCTGCCGAGAATGTTCTCCCCCCAAATAGCTGTGTGGCTACCACCCTCACTTACTTCAAATATTTACCCAGTGCCATCTCACGCAGGCCTTCAAGGCCTTGAGATCTGAAATCTAACCTAGCCTCTCTCTCTTCCACACTTCCTGTAGCCCTTTTTCTTGCTGTATTTTTCTTTTCAGCATTTCCTTCCACGTACCATTGTGTATGTTTCATGTCTTTATACTGCTTAGTGCCTGTTTCTCATAGTAGAAGGTAAGCTTTATGAAGGTAAGGATTTTGTTTGTCTTATTTTTACTCATCCCTGCAGTGCCTAGATGAATGCCTGGTAATCACTATTATTATTTTCTTATGTGTATTTCCAGTGTTTCTTCATATGAACACAGATATATGAGACTGTGCATTCTTATCTTCCCCCCCCTCCTTCTTATACAAAAGTTAGCTTTCTCTATGCTCTGTTCTGTGTCTTGCTTTTTTCACTTCATGTATCCTGGAGACCCTTACTGAGAGGGACTTTGAGGCTTCATCGTGGGATTGGCAGGAAAGAGCATCTTGCTTGATCTGTCATGTCTGCCTTTATACCAGGGGAGCTATGACTTGCCACACAGTTATGACTCTGGTGTTGAGGAGTAAACAGACCTGGGGTCAAATCCTTGCTTCACCACTCACTAGTTCTGAGACCTTGTTCAAGGGACTTAACCATGCAGACCTTCAGTATCTTTACTGGTGAAATGGGATTATTGGGAAGATTAGTGATAGTGTAAACACCTGACCCATAATGGTCATCCCTTACTATTGTTATAAAAACAAGTCATTTCAGATGATTTAGAGGTGCAGATTAAAAATTACAATGTTGTAAAAATTATAGTGTAAGACATTTCAAGTGATATTACCAATGTTTCCTGGTAAGCGTTTTTCCTGGAATTTGTTTCATGGCTAGCTACCATTCTTTTCTCACAAGAGCTAGGACAACTGAGGCTCAGAGAGACACGTAATAAATGGGTGAATCCCAGGACTATTGGCTTCTGTACCATTGTTCCATTGAAGTTGGATCAAATGGGGAAAGTTTGGCGTTGTCATGCTTACAGGGTAACTTCATACATCCCGTATCCACACATGTGCTCCTGATTTAAAAACCAGTTTTTTCTATTAAATTGGCCCCCAGATAAACACTAAAGACATTTGTCTTAGGAAATTACTTATTAAGGACACGGTGGCACATTTCTTAGACTCCAAGACTAAGATCAGATCTTTGGGAAAGAAGAACTGTGTAAAACCCTTGGCCAGCCTAATGTTTCTTTCCCAGTTTCTTGTGAGTCTGGACAGATAAGTAGAACAGCTCATGGTTTTATAAACTTCATTTTTTAAAATGGTGTTAATAGGTTGTGGTCTGTATTGGGATTTGGAAGTAATTATAAGCTGCTAATGAGATGTTCTTTTTTGATTGCTCTTCTCTTAAAAATAGATTAGTCTATTTAGTAGACTTTTTCTTCCTTGACCTCGAGTCCCCTTGGAAGAGAGTTATCAATACTTTGCTCTTCTCTATTGTGACACCTAGCAGAATGGATAGCTTTGCTGTAAAAGCTGGCAAGGGATGCAGATGGTTCTCCTTTCATTTTCTGGACCTATGTTGTTTGTTGCTGTTGCTTTGAACTTTTTTTCCTGAAGTATAACATATATAAAGAGAAGTGTATACATTACAAGTATGCAGCTCTGTGAAGTATCACAAATGGAACACACCCAGATGAAGAAACAGATTATTACCAGCACCCGACAACCCTCGTGTGCCCTTCCAGTCACTACCCCTCAACCATCACCACCAAGGGAACCCTGGTCCTGACTTCTAACATCATAGATTAATGTGGGCTGTTTTTGAACTTCATGTAAATGAAATCCTGCAGTATGTACTCTAGTTTCTGGCTTCTTTTGCTGAACATTCTGCATATCATTGCATGTAGCTGCGGGCCATTCATTCTCATGGCTGAGCAGTATCACTACAATCTGCGTATCTGTCCTTGGGTTGATGGACATTTGGATAGTTTCCAGTTCTTTGCTTTTATGAATAGTGCTATTGTGAACATTCTTGTACGTGTCTTTTGGTGAACATATGTTTGCATCTCTGTTGGGTACAGCTCAGGGGGGAATTGCTGGGTCAGAAGATATGCATGTGTTCATCAGTGGTAGAATCTGCTGAACAATTTTCCAAAATGGTTATATCCATGTACCCTCCCACCAGCAGTAGGTGAGAATTCCATTTGTTCCATATCCTTGCCATACCTGGTATTTTTTTGCCCTTTTACAATTTAGCCATTTCTACAGGCTTTTTCCTTATAATCTTCAAAATAATGGAAAGGTGACGTTATTTCTACTTGGGCAGGCATTTTCCTCTACCCTGTTTATAGGAGATCACAAAGTGTGAAGGCCAGAGATAGGCTTGGGAATTCCTGGGTCTGGGTGTCTTTCCTATAAATGGCCACTCTGGAAGAAGTGTCATAAGGAGTATAGAACCTGGGTGAAGGAGCTCGCCGGGTGACGGCAGAGAGTGCACGCGCTGCACATGCGAGCAGTATTTATGGTGGCTGCTAGTATTTGGTAAGCTACACGTGAAGTTTATTTTAATCATTTCAATAGGGACCTGTCCCTTTTTAGGGCTTTCCCTTGATTTATAAAGAATCTCTAGGAATGAAAGGGATTTTTGTGTACAAGTAGAAGAAATAACTGAAAAAGTATGACTTGCCATCTAAACCATTCTTCTCCGGGCACTCTATTGTCAGGAGTAAGGTTGTTGGCACCCAGCGTCATTACTTAGGAAGGAGGCTTTTGATCATTTTGAACTGACCTTACATTTGAAGGAAAATGTTCACATTTGGATAATTTAATATAAAGAAAAGCTGACACTTTTTTTTTTAAAGACTGATTTAGATAGAGCAAGAGCGTGGCAGCAGGGGGTGGGGGGAGCAGAAGGAGAGTCTTAAGCAGACTCCATGCTGAGCCCAGAACCCCATGTGGGGCTTGATCTCATGACCCTGAGATCACGACCTGAGCCAAAATCATGAGTCAGAGGCTTAACAAACTATACCACCCAGGCACCCTTCGAGACTTTTTTAAAAGCAAAAGTGAACTAGGATATGGTGAGTTCCTGAAACCTTTTACCTCCAAGCCTTCTGAGAAGAGCAACAAAACGTCAATGATACCTGTTTCTAACAAGTTTTCAGAAGGGAAATGATGCTTCTATAGCACAAATTCAGTTTGAGAAATTGCTTTCCTTAGGATATGATTGAAGAAAGAGGTGTAATTTTTAAAGGAAGAGAGGAATTGAAAAATTGTTAATAACTTTTCAAGTTGTGGTCTGAATAAAAACCATGTGCTTTGAAACAAGAAAGAGACTTCTGGAACCCCTGTGACATCCTTGAATGTGGTTAGTGGGAGGAACACCCCCAGTGCTGTGCCACTCGCATGATACCACATGGGGTTTGAACAGTGTTGGGAATCCTTGATTTATCTTAGCCAACTTTTATTTTATTTATTTTTTTTTAAAGATTTTTTATTTATTTATTTGACAGAGAGAAATCACAAGTAGGCAGAGAGGCAGGCAGAGAGAGAGGAGGAAGCAGGCTCCCCGCTGAGCAGAAGCCCGATGTGGGGCTCGAACCCAGGACCTGGGATCATGACCTGAGCCGAAGGCAGCGGCTCAACCCACTGAGCCACCCAGGCGCCCCTTTAGCCAACTTTTAAAACAGGATTTAAAAGTCAGTTTTTATCTGACTTCAGTACGGTCTGGTGCCTGCATTGGTATTAGACGTAGTCAGTAGATGGGTTTTTTTCCCCCAAAGATTTATATATTTATTAGAGAGAGAGAGAGCATGAGGGGAAGCACACTCCCTGCTGAGCAGAGAGCCCAATGCTGGGCTCTGTTCGGGAGATCATGACCTGCACTGAAACCAAAAATTAGACACTTAACCGACCGAGCCTCCCAGGCACCCCAGTAAATGGTTTCTTAACGTATTGTCTGGAGAATGACAGCCTAGCAAGCAACAGGCTCCATTGAAAAGCTAAGTTGTAGCTTAATTGCAGATAGTGAAGATAACATTTCATACTGTGATATACCAACAGTGAGTGAATATAATTTCTCATTTTGATAACTGACATAATACAAAATTTCATCAACTCCCGATCATAGGACTTTTTGGCATTTTAAGATATTTGAAATCAGGGTGTGTCTTAAATCTAGTGTCATAATTTAGTTGACAACATTTTCCCTTTCCTGGTGGTACATAAATAACATGTCTTGTAATAGCTGATGTATAAGATTCAGCAGAATGCGGTCAAACAGAGTTTGAGTTGGGAACTCTAGACTAGATGATTCCAAACTGTATTTTATGGTTCCCTGGTCATTTCCTGGGGGGGTGATATGTTTCACATATTAGAATGTAAGTAGAATTTCAAGTATAGAAAGTGCTCTGCCATTCTTTCAAAAAGAAGTTTAAAAAGCCCATACAGGCCCTTCGTTTTCACGTTATAATGTATCAGACATGAGCACCTTCCTGCACAGTATTCCAATGGTAGAGGATATAGATACAGTTTCGGAAACTCTGCCACTCTCCTCCTCCGGGCACCAAGCATGACCACACACAGTGGCGCGCACCGGCTGTCCTGCCAGCTCCCTCTCCTGCATTCTGTGCAGCGTTACACATCCAGCTCCAGCTGATCCGTGTCCGTTCATTCCACATGACACAATTTTATCTTTTAGATCCTACATTACGTTTTGAATTTTTGGAACTTATTTTGGAGGCTTTTCTAGGTAGTACATGTGGGTGTCTGCCATTTTTTAGTGGCTCTATAGATTTCATTGTATAAATGGCCCAAGAATCCTTCCCACTTTGTCCATGAAGAATGATAGAGGTCATTACTGATGAGGGAACAGAAGGCAAGCTGAGGACAAAGCATCAGCTGACGCCCTGCAACCTCCCCCCAGGCCCACTCCAGGGTAGGACATGTGTGACATTCTTTCAGGAATCTCCCAGCTATCTTAATGTTAATGCCTTGCTAGAGTGGAGAAACAACCTTAACTTGGCAATGGGAAGGCCTCCATATCTTGTAGGTCCTCTTTAGCTATGAAAGTTCTTTTGAAACCTCCCTTTTTCCTTAACCGCTCCCCCAACTTTTAGGTATATTATTACCACCCCTCAGGACCCCCACAGCAGCTCTTTCTGCCCATGTCTGGTTCTTTAATAAACCCCCATTTTGCGCAAAAGACACCTCAAGAATTCTTTCTTGGCCATTGGCTTCGAACCCTAACATCATCTCTCCTACATCAATTCCCAAAGCTCACACAGTTGGGTTGCATATAGAACCTGGGTCTTCTGGTCCCCAGTTGCTGTTTTTTTTCTAGTAGTACTGGACTTCTGTGTATAGATTCTATAGCCAGCTATAGTGAATTCATCACTTTGGTTCCATTTTGCGTATATAAAACCAAACATTATACTTGGAAACTAAAAACTTTGATGCTTTTGTAGTATTTGCATATATATATTTTTTGCCCTTCTTGGGAAAAGAGTTTTATTTATACCTGGATATTCTTTACACAAAAGTGGTTGGTTAACAAAACTTAATGATTCCCTGCTGCCATCCTCCAGCCACTTCCTACTTGATCTGGAATGCTCTCTTACTGTTTTGGGGTTACTGTCTACTCTGAGAAGACTCTTCTCATGTCTGTGCTCCCTGCTGTTTTCTTCACTTACCGTATCTCCAGGCTCCTGGGTGAGCCCCTTGCTGCCCTCTGTGGCCTTGCCCTCCCATCTTCCCTGCCTTTCTGGTCTCTGATTCCCTTCTCCAGTTGTTCCTATCGTGGTGCCATCAGGCCCCAGTGCCCCAGGCCCAAGTGTCCAAGGGGTTTGGAATGTTACTCCCACACGACATACTGGCAGCTACTCTCCTAGCTTCCAAGCAGCTCCTGGGCTGGAAATTCCGGTGAATGTTTGCTGGTTCCTGGGCTCAGGACTGTGCGTGCATACATCCTGTGGCTGGGATAATTGACTTTATGTGCCGTGTGATGGAGACGTGGCCAAGGGCAAATGAAGGAAAGGTAACTTTGAAAACAAGAGCATTAGGCAAAATTAATTTAAATGGAAATTTGAAGGCTGAAAACCAACTACTTTTTAAATGGATAATTTTAAAAGTTAGGTTTTAGTACTGGAACATATTTCTCAAGGCTGTTTATGTATATGTAGCAAAACAACTATGTCCTTGCAGAAGTGTTTTAGTGTTGTGTTCACCTTTTTATCCTCCTAGTCAATTAGGCTACTGAAGTTAATAGCTTTAGTGCTCTGTTTTTTAAAAAGACTTTGGGATCATCAACTTTCATATGGTTGGTTCTGTTCCAGAAGGGTGGCTGTCTGGCTAATAGAACAGTCCTCGACTCTGTGTTACTGGGAACACTCAGAATTAGTCCAGAAGGAGAGGATGGGCTGCTGGAGGGTTCTGTTCATTCAAGGAATATGTGTTTATTTTAGAAAAATGAGATGAGAATTTTCAGCCAGCACAAAGTAAAATATTTTAGGTTAGTTTCTGTAGTGTCCACATCTGTCCAGTAGGGTTTATTCCTGTGTTCATTATAGTTGTTTATGTTTTTGTTTAAAAGGTAGCAGTAGTGTTTTGGGGCCAGCTTTTGGCCCTGTGCTGAGTTCTTTCTACTTATTCCTCACAACCGTGCTGTGAGGTAAGTACTGTTTTTCTCCTTGCTTCATCTTGGTCACAAACCCGGGGTGGTTACCATTACCGCTCCTGTCTTGCAGCTAAAGAAACCAAGGCTCCAAAGAAGCACTGTGTGCAACCAAGATCACGTGGTAGTGAGTAGTGGAGCCAGGGTTGCTACCCACAGCCTTCTCGGTCTTTGATGGCTGCCCTTGGAAAGTTGCCCTGGGGCGCTCTGACTGACCCGGAGGAGCCAGACTGTGCTCTGACCATGGCTCCCTTGCCTCCTGTTGGAGTGACCGTGGCAAGCTGCTTTTTGCTTTGGTGTCTTCATCTGTAAAGTTGACATAATAAAAGTGCATTATAAGGGTTGTGGGAATTCAGACAGTGCTTGGTGCACAGTAGTACTCGGTAACCGTAGCCGTCATTGTCACCTGGTGCTTCTCACTAATTCTGTATTTCGGACAGGAATGCTTTCTGCTGTGAGTAACAGAAGACCAGTTTTGGCGGCTTGAATAAGGGTTTCTTTTTTCTCGCCTAACAAGAAGTCTGTGGGTGTGGAGAGAGTGTGGGCCTTCATTCGGTTGTTGTGCGCGGCTGTCGGGCCCAGCGCCTGGCTGTCTGTGCATGCCACTCTCCGTGGCACCTCCCGTGCTTTAGCTCACAGGATGGCTGCCCCAGCTCTATGCATCCCGTCACACTGGGGAGCTCCAAGGGGGACTGAAAGGCCATGCCAGGCTCTTCATTTTCCCTTCATCAGGAAGAGCAGAAGCTGTCCCCAAAATGTACTGCAGACTTGTGCTTCATCTCATGGGCCACAACTAGGGCTCACTGCCGATCCCACCTGCAGCAGAAGCTGGGGAAGGGTACATGCAATAGTGCGTAGAGGTAGATTTCTGGAAAGTTGGCGGTCTAGCTGATACTCCGTGGGATAGATTGACGTCTGCCATGGTGGGAATCTCTACATCACAGAAACCAGCAGACACTACACATCAGGCCCCTTCCCCAAGCCGGTTGTCAAACATTGACCAGCACACCATTAGGTGTCTTAAACTCCATATGCTGGACGGAAAGGTGGCAGGGAGTGGAGGTGAGAGGTGGGGATTTGAAATGATCATTGGGTCAGTCAGTAGCAGCATCTGCCAAGGTCAGTAAACTGTTTCAGGCTTTTAATAGCAGTGACTGCAGAAAATCAGAGCCAAGGAGGACCTTCCGAGGTTGTCTGGGACACCTGCTTCATTCGACTGAGGGGACGCTGAGGCTCCAAGAGAATGCGCTCTGCTCCAGACCCCAAAATCAGGGAGTAAAGTGGCCCTCCCAGAACCCAGGTGTCCTGACAGCTCAGCACCCACTCTTCAGAACTTCACCCTTCTGCCTCCTCCCCCTCTCCTCTGCACCCTACTCCCAGCACTTGCCCACACACATGCTCCTTTTGCCAGCTTTGCTAGTGCCAAGAAGTTTTGCTGCTGTCTTCTGTTGGTTTCCCAGAAAACCTGCTTGCTTTAAACTCCTTTTTTTTTGTTTGGTTTTGTTTTAGAGAATACAGCATTGAATTTTCTTTCAATGGAAGAAACATAAAAGAATTTGCTATAGTATAGTATAAACTAATATAGAAATTTAAGAATATACCTAATAGGATATACCTAGTTTTGACCCATACTTGTTCACAGTAGGAAACGAAGCTTAACTCAAGATTAACTTTAGTCTTTCTTTAAAAAAAGTCTAATAAACTTTTCCATATGTTTGTGACTAATTCTCCCCATAGATGGGAAGCTCTTTGGGGCCAGGCTCCATGGGCAGCCCTGTTGTCATCCCATTGGGGATGGACTTGCACACAGCCCTGCATGTGGTGGGCGCTTTGCAAATGTTTTGCTGAATGAATCAATGTCTGCCCAACTTAGACCAGCTTTGTGTCTTCAGATACATAAAGTTAATCAGCAGCTGTTCTCTTAGGGTGGGCTTTGGATCAGAAATGTCTGAATTGTAACCCTTTACACTTTAGTCTCTCAGCTATCTGATATGACTGATGGAAACAGGAGGCCCACAGATAATAACGGCTTCACTGGTATGAAGACATGGAGGGAGAGGATGGGGTGGAAATGGGGCTTGAGACTGATTCGATTGTTGGAAAGATGTGCATTTCCAGGAGCAGTCATTGAGATATCCTTACAGCCTATCTAGCCTCCCATTTTTTGAGTTGGGTCTCATGCCTGCTCTCTTCTTGTGTATTCATGGGATGAGAGTTTTGTCCTATTGAAACCCCCTCAATCCCTCATTTTGAAGAAGTCTTAGTATGAAAGAGACTTCTCATAGCTTTGTTAAAAACAAGTGTAAGATTTTTTTTTTCTTTACATGATTAAATGCTGTTCTTAATCACAACACTGCATGTTTATTTACCTACAGCCAAGTTACATCAGTGATGTGGGACCCCCTGGTCGAAGCTCTCTGGATAGCATTGAGATGGCCTACGCCCGGCAGGTGAGCATGCTTCAGAGATCAGACCCAGGAAAATTTTATGTGAACACTCTGGGGAGTAAAAGAGAACGTGTGATTTCGTGTGAAAGTCAGACCTTGAAAACAAATTGGGTTTTCAGTCAGAGGACTGGTTAATATTTTACTACCTGGGTCACTGGAGAATTCCATCAAATTGGGTAACAAAATGCCTCACATTTGACTTAGGGAAATGGAAATCTGCCCTCTACACTGACCAACGCATCGCATTTTGCATTTGGCAGTAGCCCATGTACAGTAAAGCCTCAAGTAATTGCACTGCTTAGCGAATGGAGTTCTCTATTAACTGAGTTACCCGGTAGGCTGATGGTATTATGAGAAATCTTTCTTCACCCCTTGTTGATAGAAATTTTCTAAATGCTTTTCTGCTTTGGTAAGCATGGTGCACTTACCACTCTCAGATACGGTCCTGGAGAAGCTCGTGTATTTTGGGGGTTGTGGTTCTGGTTGTATATCATGGTTATGCAGTAGCATGGAGATGGACTGAGATGCTCAGTGGTGAGCACAGGGGCTGTTGGACTGAAACTGCCCTGAGGAGACAGGACAAACCTGGAATTGACCTTTTGAGTAAAACAGTGCTGGCTGCCTGTGTGTTTCATTATCATTTGTTGTTCTTCCACACAAAATAGTGTCAAGATTGAAGGGAACAGATTTAGATTTCTCTTTTTCTCCCTGCTGCATCTCCATCCTTTATTTTTTTTTTAAGATTTTATTTATTTATTCATGAGAGACAGAGAGAAAGAGGCAGAGGGAGAAGCAGGTTGAGGGAGCCCGATGAGGGACTTGATCCCAGGAGCCTGGGATCATGAGCTGAGCTGAAGGCAGGCACTTAACCAACTGAGCCACCCAGGCGCCCCATCCATCCTTTAAATTTCACCTTTGTTATGTGGATGTCTCCTCCCATTGCCACAGCCACCACCAGAGCTCAGGTCTAATGAAATAATAAGCTTGTGAGTAGAGAAACTGTGTCTCTTCTGTATCTTTGAAATTAAGACTCCATGAAACTAACATTTTCTAGATTTAGGACACCATGTCATATATCTCTTTATAGGGTTGTCCCCTTCAGTGGAGAGAGAATCTTTGTGTTGAACAAAGTACTTTGCAAAGGGAAGGCTCCTGATAAATGCACATTGAGTGAATAACCACCACCTTGTAGTTTAAAAACCATTTTATTTCATCCTTGTAATGCCCCTGGAGGCTATGTGATACCATTCCCCAGATAAAGTAGAGGGAAATAAGGTTCAGTGGGGTCCTGATTCGTCTAATCTCACTACCTTGTTCAGTCCTTGGTAGGACAAGGACTTCAGATGCAAAAAGTATAGAACCCACAAGTTTTTACCATCACTATTGTAGTTTTTTTAAAATAAAAATCGAAGTAATAATGGTTTTCCCATACCTTAAACATCACGTAGTTACTTTTTCTTAAAGAAAATGTTCCTAAGGAGCAGGGATTCTTTCTTGGAGAAATTGGTACCCCAGACATGTAGCAGCTGCTCTTCTAACCCACGTGGAGGGCTGCAGCCTACACTACTCTCTCAGTCCACCAGCCCTGGCTTGGGGCCTTTCAGTCCTTTTGCCAGAAGGATTACCAGACTCTGCTTCAGGTTCTTTGGCAGCAGCAGTGGAAGTCTTCCCATTATCTCATCTTCCCCTTTGGCCCTCACTTGCTGGGGCAGAGGGTCTGGTGGGCAGAGAGGCCCGGCATTTTCTGTGGTCCTCTTCTACCAAGACCACCCTCCTTCCACTCTTCAGCTCTTAGGAAGGCCAAGGTAGCAGCTCTCTTTGTTGTGTTGGTGCTGCCGCATGAATTTCAAAGGCATATCTGGGAAGCTGGCCAGAGGCCTCGCCCTCCAGACAGAATGGATGGCTCAGCCATACTGAGGAAGGAAAGGTTGTCCGAAGCTTCTCCTGACCGTTGGGCAGAAGCCGGCTTCAGAACTACCTCAAGGGGTTTTAAAAAGGAGAGGAGAAAATAGAAATTGTGCCATTTATTTTGCTTTTCATTTCAGATTTATATCTATAACGAGAAGATTGTAAATGGACACCTGCAGCCTAACCTGGTGGAACTCTGTGCTTCGGTGGCAGAGCTGGATGATAAGGTAGTGCCCGGAGCTAACCCAGGGAGAAATGCCGCGTCTGCTGTTCAGATGGGATTAGCAGCTCGCTGACGGTGCAGAGCTGTGCTCAAGAGACGCCCTGCTCCGTGGAATAAAATGTTAACTGTCCTTCAGAGTTTTATTTTAAATAACTTTGGGTGGATTTTGATGATGATGCCATGTACATGTATTTTTAATGCATCTTTAGAAGGCCCAGCCGGGATCAATTAATGGTCACAGGAGGTCTCCCTGAGCTGTATTGCTTTGAAGTCCAGTCAGGACTCAACTGTTCCCTCACCAGTTTTCCTCCTCAAACTACCAGACCGTTCTGCATGAGCCGAACTATAAAGGTGATGTGGTTTTCACATCAGGGAGCCCCTTCAGCATTACTCAAACGTGGTCTTTAGGTGCATGCTTGTAGGCGACTCGTTCCCTTCTGCCCTGACTCCCCATCTTTATTGCTTATTCCTGTCCCCCAGTTCTTATCTGTGGCCAATTTTTCCCCCCCGGGGGGAAGAAAGTGAATGGATGGGTGGATGGGTAGGTGGCCAGGAGGAATGGGAAAAGGAGAGAAGGATATAATGGAAGCAAATACTCATACACAGATGGGGAGGAGGAGGAGGATTATGGTCCTTAAAGATGCCTCTGATTTTTTTTTTTTTTTAAGATAGTAAAATATAAAGCAGTGCAAGTAAATCCAAAGAAAAAAGTTAAGAATCCATCTACCATCTCACCACCTAGAAAGAGTCACATTTGGGTGGATTTTCTACAGTTTTAGTTTCTGTGGGAGACAGAACAGGATTTTCTCTCCTCCTTTGGAAAAAGTGTACACCTGCTTTTCTCCAGTCAGTGCTGTCTTCCAGGATTCTTAACTTTAGAATACTGCAGAGCATTTAGGGAATCCATTTTTAAGGAGAGATTTACAGCCAGGAGGATTCTGGGGAGAGGGAGTCCCATCTGTGTGGTGATAACATGGAGAGAATGGCGTTCCTGTCCTGGGAGGCTGGCATGGAGGCGTCTCTTGAAGGGAGTGGGTGGGAAGGAGGATGGGAGGCTGAGACACGAAGGTGGGGTCAGACCAGTGGCCCCTGGAGAGTCTCTGGGAGACAAAACCTATATTATTTAGGTTAAACTCTGTATTTTAAGCCTTAAGAAACTCAGACAACCTTGTAAGGACTGAAATGAAGCTACTTGAGTTGAAACTTCTAGGGCTTTGGACAATCATACATGTATTCACCCTCTGTGAGGGATGACCCCCTGGGATTCAGTGTTGCTTTTACTGTTGTGCGGTCTTCATCCTGTGGGTGGTTATGGCGGACCTGGCACAGTCAGTGCTCTGAAAGCCGGCTGGGGACCGGGGCACGCGGCAGGGCTGAGGTGTGTCTTGCGTGCGAGCTTAAGCCTGTGGGCCTCAGATGGAAGCTGGTAACCTCTCCCTTGCCTTGCCTTCTCTACCTCTGAGCTCAGAGCCGTGAAGAGCCAGGCTGCTTCTCCGGCCCTGCAGCATTGTCACGTGCAGTCTCCTTTACGTGCAGAATATCTCTGACCTGTGGACCATGGTGAAACAAATGACAGATGTGTTGTTGGTGCCGGCGAGCGATGCTCTGAAGAGCCGCAGCAGCGTGGAGGTGCGCATGGAGTTCGTGAGGCAGGCCTTGGCATACCTCGAGCAGAGGTAAGGCGGCCGTGGGCGCGGCTGGCTTCACAGTCCCCACAAGTCAGCGCATTCTCAGGCCTTCCGCAGTCTCAGGCTGAGGGCTCCATAGCGAGAGCCAGTCCTGCTTTGAGAAGCGCTGCTTTGCCAGCGCTGGGTCTGTAGCAGTATAAAATGGCCAGTGGGAGTGCTGTTAGACTTTTCATTTTCTCTTTCTTTGCTCTCTGACCCTCAGTATGGAGACATCAGGATTATTAGGCCACAGCCTTAGGTCAGGATCCTGTTCCTAAGGTTTTCTCTGAGCATTTTAAGTTTTATACCTGGCAATATTACCACCTTCAAGCCTTAGGAACAGTCCATGAACCTTTATTTTCCTTCTGGCTCTATTCTGTTAATCCCTATGTTTCTGGATCCTTCCCAGCTGCTAATGCCTGTGATTTGTGCCTGGGTCGCTTTGCCACCTCTTCACTCACTGGAGTTGGTCACCAAGGGGTTGTGCCTTTGCCCTTGTACTCTTAACTATTGTCCCCTTCACTGGTAGGGCCCGTGCCACTCCTTCCTCCCTGAGGACACTCCTTCCAGCTCTGAATTTGCCGGCAGGGGTTGTCATGAGTGTGCAACAGACCGTCTTTATTTCAGAGGCAGGCTGCTGGGCCCCTCTCTGCTCATTGGAAAAGAGAAAGCAGGGTTGAATACACTTGCTAAATGGCGGCTCTGTCCAGTGAGCCTGTGTAGCTGCCAGTGCCCTTTAGCAACAAAATAATCCTTGTTAGAAAGTCCTAGATTTCCTTGTCAATGAGCTGAGTTAGTTCAGAATTGGTACCACAGAGAATAGGTTTTTATACCGAATGCTGTAGTAATTATACAATTGCTACCTGAGATGAACACCATCAAACATAAACTCACTAGCTTCCATTCCCTTGTTAAGAAAAATCCAGACCTCCAGATGTTTTTGTTTTGTTTTGTTTTTATTCTTTTTTGCGTTGGTACAAAAGAGTTTATAAAGTATTCTGTTAGGCTTTTGCTAAATGTTTGTAATGTAAGTTTTGGTTATTGGTCTGCAGTCATAAAGATCCTGATGTATATTATATTGTAGTACTGCTATATGTAGCAAAAGAGTCCAAATTTCTTAGACTATATAAGAATCTTTAGGGTTGGTTGGTTTTTGTTTTTTGTTTTTTTTTTTAATGGGTATATGACTGCTCATGACCACTTTTTCTTTAGTAAATCTACTCCTTAACATTCATGCTTGACTTTACCAGTGGTATCAAGCATTCCTTGGTTTTGTATCTGGTAAGTCATCCCATTTCATTTATTACTCTTTTCACTTCACTTATTTAATTTTGTTTTTTAAATTGTTTTTTTCCCTTAATTCCTTTGGCAGCACTGGAGCTGCTTGCAAGTTTCCTGTCCACAGTTATTGTAACCTTATGGTCCTTTCATTCTAGTGGCATCACTCCCTCGAGGCATGTTTTGTTTTGTTTTTTTTTAAGATTTTATTTATTTATTTGACAGAGATCACAAGCAGGCAGAGAGGCAGGCAGAGAGGGGGGGGAGGCAGGCCTACCACAAGCAGGGAGCCCGATGTGGGGCTCGATCCCAGGACCCTGGGATCATGACCTGAACTGAAGGCAGAGGCTTTAACCCACTGAGCCACACAGGTGCCCCGAGGCATGTTTTTTAAGAATTCATTGTTCTCTTTTGATAAAAGGACTATTTCAAGATAATCATATTCTTTTTTATTTATTTTTTTTTTTTTTTATTTTTTAGAGAGAGTGAGTTTTGGGGGGTGGTACAGAGGGGGAAGGAGAGAGAGTCCTAAGCAGACCCACACTCCGTGTGGAGCCTGATGCGGGGCCTGATCCCACGACCCTGAGATCATGACCAGAGCCAAAATCAAGAGTCAGACCCTTAATCGACTGAGCCACCCAGGTGCTCCAGTTATACTCACTTTTTAAAAGAATTTTTGCCAATGCAGATCTACTGACAGCATGGCAAAGTAGACCCAGTCCCAAATGATTTTTACATGTAAGGCTGAAAATACTGAGAAAATACAGGGTTGGTTGATCTGTTCCCTGCTGCATTCCAAATTTGAAACAGGAGGCTATATTTTTCTCAAGCCCTAAAGGAATTCAGCCTGCTTCTTTAACTTGGGCCTTTATCAGCACATGGGTTGTCTTAATTTAAGTCAGAAGAGACTGTAGTGGGTATCCATTTGTCCCAGCTGCCACAGGATTTGGTTCTCTAATCTCTTTCCCAGACTCTGCTTTTAAATACTTCCAGTGATGGGGGAACTCACTACATTTGTTAAATTGAATTTTGTCTATTTTTCATTATAAGAATGCTACGTGCTTATTATAGAAATTGAGGGAAATGCCAAAAGGCCTGCAGAAAGGGGAGAGGCCCCCTATGCCACACCTAGAGGCTCCTGTACCTTTTCAATTTCCTTTTCCCCCGTTTTTGATATATGAATATTTTGTTTTATTTTCTTTTTATACTTATGAGCCAAATGTGTACAATATGTGGTTTTATGTAGTTTGCTTTTTTAATTCTTTGTCAGTATAATTTTTGGTAACTGTCAAATTCCATTGAGTCTTTTTTTTTTTTTTTGGGGGGGTAATTGACATTTAGATGTTTCTCTCTCTGTGTCTCTCTCACATACTCTGTTATTTTACTTAATCCAGTATTGAATATCTTTGTGCATATGGAGCACCTGACTTTGAGTCAGTCTGTTTTGCTTTGGATAAGAAATATATTTAGAAAGTTCTTTATTATATTAACCCCACATTTGGGTATCTATAACTAGAACCATTTCATCTTAGTGTGGAAGCACTTTAAAGATGGTACAGATTTTAGGGATCTGCAGGGCTTAAAAATGCATGCTAGCAAATAAGCGAAGAGGGAATGATAGAAAATCATTGGCAGCCATCAGTGTGATAATTGGTTCAGCAGGGGCAGCAATGGAAACTGAAAGTATTGGGTAGAAGATTGTTGGTAAACAGAATATCCACGACTCCTAAGTATTACCCACAGGGTACTTACCAGTTTCAGAGAGAAAGGTACTTTTACAGCGGTGAAGTCTGGTGAATGACAGTTTTAACCAAGTGATCAAACCGACTATTACCTGCCCAGTGGTGGGGCTCCGTGGGCAGTACCAGCATCTGCTGTGTGGGATTCTTGGCAAAAAAATTGAATCTGAATCAAATCACGAGGAAATTGTCCAGCTTGTAGGACATGCTACCATTCAGCTGGCCTGGATTCTTTTTAAAAGGTCAGTGTTGTGAAAAGGGGTTGTAGGTTTGCCCTAGATTAAAAGAACTGGAAGTAGCAGGACACCTATGTGCCGCACATTTCCTCGCTTGAATCCTGGATGTGAGAGAGACACACACACTATGAAGGACGTTACTGGGAAATTTGAGTGTGGGTTATATTTTAGATAATAATGTTGTATTACTCTTCGGTTTCTTGGTGTCATAATGGTGTTGAGGTTGGGTAGGGAAATGTTCTCATTCTTTGGAGATATATGGTGCAGTGTTTACAGATGAGGTAGCCCCTTATTTCTGTATTTTTGCAGAAGGGTTTGTTTTGTTTTGTTTTTATGGATTTCAAATGGTTCAGAAGAGAAGTGGGTATATATATGTATGTGTGTATGTATGTATGTATATGTACATAATCTACTTAGAGAAAAAATGTGTACACAAATGTTCACAGTGCTGAATCTAGGTAAAGGGTATATGAGCATTCATTGGGCTGTTCTTCTAATTTTTTGTAGGTTTGAAATTTTTCAAGATAAAAAATTTAAAAAGAATCCACCAAAGCATTCAGCTGTGAGCGGAAGCAATCTGCATATTAGGCCTTAATGCATTGGAAGCCAACAGTTATGTTCCTCTAGGGACTCCTCTGAGTATCCACAGTGATGAGAAATCTTTACAATGGCTTGCTCCCCACTGAACAGATGATACAGTTTGCTTCACCTGCATGGTTTCCTCTTCTGTGTGAGGTTGGAAGTCCAGGCCCTGCCTGTGCAGTGCACAGTCTAATGGCATGGATGTAGCGGGTACACAGATACATATATGTGTTTTCAACCTCTCTCGTTTTTTTTTCTTTTCAATATTTCCAGTTATAAGAATTATACCCTTGTGACTGTCTTTGGAAACTTGCATCAGGCCCAGCTAGGCGGGGTGCCTGGGACTTACCAATTGGTTCGAAGTTTCTTGAACATCAAACTTCCGGCTCCCTTGCCTGGACTTCAGGTACTGGCATCTTTCTCTGTGTGATGAGTTACATATCTGCAGCAGTCTCTCTCAGATAGGCATTTGCAGTTAAAATGAAGTTGACATGTGTAAACTGCTGTATGGCAAAGAGTATGGGGCTAGGAGGAAGGCTCGGGAGCCTTGGGAGGCTAGTATTGGGCTGGGGGTGGCTGCTTAGGTCAGAGCGAGGGAAGACACAGGGTGGGGGGGAGGATGTCACTGGATTCTTGATGTATTTGGAAAGGAGGCCCTGTAGGACTTGTTGAAGACTTGGATGTGGGTGTGACCGGCAGTGTCAGGGGTGACTGTTGAGATTGCTGGCTCAGACATCTGAAAGATTGGAGTTAGATATAGTTCCTAGAATATGACTGTTCAGCCCCTAGTCCAGTTGGGGGAATTACAGTTTTTTATACCATGTGCAAGGGACTAAACTGGAGCTTTGTACCAAGGGTGGTGGGATACAGAGGAGGCTATCTTGGTAAAGGATATGGGGTTCACACTGCCCTCAAAGAATAGGGGTTCTTCTGCCAGAGGTCTTGGAAAAGGGTATTTCAAGTGGAGGAACGGCATGGACACGTACGTGGAGGCAGGAAAGGGTATCTCGTGTATCAGTTGTGTGGCATGGCTTGGCAGACATCTGGCCATCAGGTGTAGGTCTGGAGTACCAGTGTAAAGAGCTCAAAGGGGTTTAGAAGTGACACAATTGGATCCGGTTTTAGAAAGAGTCCAGTCGGGGGAGCAGTTGAGGGACCGAGAAAGGAAATCTGAGACCCACCTGTCTGGAGGAGTTGGGGAGAAGTGGAGAGAAAAGTAATCACAGGCTGCCAACATGATGACAAAACCAGTTTGAGGATAGAGAAGCTCAAGTTCTGGGAGACTGGGAATGGGGCTGCCTTCTCAGCTCCCCAGTGCCTGCCTAATACCGTGTCTGAAACCAAATACTCAATCAGTGGATGAACTGAGGAATGAATGAGAGTGCCAGTAGCCATCTGACTGGTCTCAGTAGTGAACATTTTATAGACTCAAGTGCAATATTGATGGTCTCTTATTGCTCAGTAAACATCTTCAGCCCTTGCTCTGTGGGGTTTGCAAGGATGAGTGTCTGTGAATTGTGACAGAACATGTCATCTAGATACTGGCTACTAGAATTCTATGCTGAACCCACAGGCTGGCTGTCAGTCACCTGGGGCATGTAATGCTCTTGAGGAAAAGCTTTACAGCCAGACTGCGTTTACAGCCAGACCAGCTTACCTTGGACAGGTTACTTCACATCCCTTTGCCTCAGTTTCCTTGTTTGTAAAACAGGAAGGGAGGATGCTGTTAATGGTCCACACCTAGCAGGGTTGTTTTGAAACCGAAATGACTTTAATGTGAGGAGAGGTGAGTGCATCAGAAAGCCGCCAGCCAGCTTCGTTTGCCTGTTTATTTGAGCATCTTTCCTCTTCTAGGATGGAGAGGTGGAAGGCCATCCTGTGTGGGCATTAATTTATTACTGCATGCGCTGTGGGGACCTGTTTGCCGCTTCACAGGTGGTTAACCGAGCCCAGCACCAGCTGGGAGAGTTTAAAACCTGGTTCCAGGAGTACATGAACAGCAAGGACAGAAGGTATGGTGAATGAGATGATGCATCCAGAAGAAGCCACGTGGAGTCAGCAGGGCAGCCTCCACTGGCGTTGCCCTTTGACCCGTGCATGGCTCAGAATAAGCTCCTGCCTAGAAAAAAAAAATGAAGTTTAGAAAGCAAGTGGAGCTGTCTTGGGAATAGCAGTTGAGAACATTAAAAGAGCACCGTTCTGATACTGCTGTCTAGACTTACGTGTGTGTGTTGGGGATTTCTCTGTACCAATGGGAGGGACTGTGGTTGGGAGCGTGATTTGACTTACTCTGTAGATCCCAGGCATTTCAAGCATGCTTTATAAAATGAAGCTGTTGTATTCCACTTCATTTAACATTTGGTGCTTTTCCAGTTGGCCCACTATGAAAATGTTGCCACATACTTTGTAGCTCGAAGGCTAGAATGAGAAGTTAGTAATTTTGAAATGTAAGCGAGGGGGGTATTTCTGTTTGTCTTTAGTTCTCTTCCATTAAGGAACTGCTAGGGATTAATTTTTCTCTGGATTTTGTTAACGTAATTAGACTTCAGTTCTTACTCATTCAAATCCAATTTTAAATATACGTATGTGTATCTGAAGGAGAAAATGGTGGTCACTCCATTTTCTCCTGTGGAGTACTAGAGATACTTTTCAAGTAGTTTTTTAGGTAGGGTCAATAATGCCATGTCCAGAGATCATCTTAAACCATAAGCCCCTGTCTTGCTTATAGTAGAGAACCCTAGTGCGGGTTCATGGCTTAGGGTTTCCTTAGAAGAAGACCCTGAGACAAGGATTTGAGTGTAACTAGTTTATTTGGGAGGTGATCTGACATGTACAAGGGAGTGAGGAGGCCAGAGGGGAGCTAAGACAGGTAAGGGAAGGGCTCACTCTTGTCCATCACGGCTTGAGGACTGCTGCAGAGTGGGCTGGAGTATTAATTCCCCAGCATTTCTCACCTTTCCCTGAAGGTCTTGACTGGAGGAAGATGGTAGGTAGGCAAGGAGATGCAAGTGCTGGTAGCGGCATGGAGGGTCAAAATAGTGAGGTACCCAGGGGCTACAGTTGGGGTCAGTGTCTGTGAAGGAAGCCTTCCTAGCTCTGTTACGTGTTGGGGCCTAGGATGCTTTCAGATGCCCTTGAGGGTCTTTAGTGATTATGTGGATCTCTGTGTTCCTTTGTGTCTTTAGGTTGTCCCCAGCCACGGAGAACAAGCTCCGACTGCATTATCGCAGGGCCCTCAGGAACAACACAGACCCCTACAAGCGGGCTGTGTACTGCATCATTGGCAGATGTGACATCACTGACAACCAGAGCGAAGTAGCTGACAAGACCGAGGACTACCTGTGGCTGAAGGCAGGCGCTGCTTCCCTTGCCTGAGCAGGGCATTCACCCCTTCCCTCTGCTCACGTTCTGCACGCAGCTCGTACCTGCTTAATGTGTGATGCCAGCAGGCTGCAGGGCTAGTAGATTTCCTGTCTCCTGACCCCGTTTTCTGTTGTCTGATTCCCCGTCAGTCACCACGGCCATTAGCACAGCCTTGAGCTGCCGAGCAGCCACAGCTCTGCACGCCTGGCTCAGGAAGTAATTTGTACCAATGCGTGTGTTTCTCTTGGGGGTTTAGTTGAACCAAGTGTGTTTCGATGACGGCACCAGCTCTCCACAAGACAGACTCACGCTTTCACAGTTCCAGAAACAGTTGTTGGAAGACTATGGTAAGATATCCTGAACAGAACCACCTTCTCTGTCTGGTCACCCTAAGGTCACAACTTAGCTCTCCTCTGGGAAGGTCCTTCATCTCTGAACTCTGGATCTTCAAAGCCTAACACAACAAAACACAACAAAACAGTGATTGTTAAATTTAGCTAGAGGCCTTGTGAGCTTTAGCAGTGCATGTGACTAATACAGTCCTATGCCATAAGCTCTTCTCCCTAGTTCTTTGAACTGCCCCGGTAGACCTTTGCTCGGGGACAGACACAGCAAGGACTTGGCTGTTACTTCTTTGTGGGTCTCGTAATGTCCTTACCTGAGCACAGATGAGGGGGAAGTAGCTCCCCCTCCTCACTGGGTAAGAATTCTGGGAAGAAAAGATCACAACCCGTGGTCAGCATTTGTTGAATTCCCACACCCGTGAATCTGAGTGATCGGAAGCCTCTTTGAAATCTTCCTTCCTCTCCTTGTTTTGAGTGACTCTTACCAGGGTGAAGGGGAGCAACAGCCTCTTTTATGTAGCATTTTAAGGGCCTGTACTCTCTTGCTGTCCCGCCTAGTGCAGGTGGTCTGGGTTTTACAGCATGACCCTACTTGACAGTTGTGTTGTGAGGGCTGGAGAAGGTTCTGGAGCCAGGTCATGGTTCCCACGGCAGTCCACCATGTCTGCCAGGGCCCCTTCATCCCTCCAGCAAGGGCTTCTGCCTGGGGTCGGGGCTGCTGATTGTCTGACTCCTGAGTCCGCTTTGTCTTCCTGGCCCACAGGCGAGTCCCACTTCACGGTGAACCAGCAACCCTTCCTCTACTTCCAAGTCCTCTTCCTGACGGCGCAGTTCGAAGCTGCCATTGCTTTCCTCTTCCGCATGGAGCGGCTGCGCTGCCATGCTGTCCACGTGGCGCTGGTGCTCTTCGAGCTGAAGCTGCTTTTAAAATCCTCGGGACAGAGTGCTCAGCTCCGTGAGTGTTTGTCCACAATGGCGTCACCCTAACATACCCCCCATCGGGCGGCAGCAGACACGTAACTGCAGCCGGCAGGGATCTGGGCCAACAGTCCGAATCCTTCTGGAGCATTGTAGACAGCACTGTACAGACGGCCAGCCCCGTGGCCAGTCAGGCTCCCTGTTCAATGGGAGTGGAAGACACAGTCCCTAGAGTCGGGAGTCATATTCCCATTACGGCCCTAACTGGACACCCTAGCAGCCCCCTTCTTTGAATGACTGCCTGGGTGGGAGGGGAGAGTCAGAAGAGAGGCAGGAGAAAAATGTGGATGAAGGCCTACAAATTTCTTAGCGGTGCAGCACAATCGCCCCAGAGCACACGCCATAACCAGAGACCAGTGTTCTAGCAATTTACTGTAAAATGTCATTTCCCACACTCTGTGGAAAGAAATGGAGGGCAGGGGACTGAAGCTTATTGGCAAGTGTTGGCCAGGCTGCAGGACTAGATGCTGCTGGGGGTTTGGATTCCTGTAGCCCCTGGCTGCTGGGTCATAGGGGCAGTGTGGGTGTGACCGTGTCTGTCCCCCATGGTGCAGTCAGCCACGAGCCTGGCGACCCTCCCTGCGTCCGGCGGCTGAACTTTGTGCGGCTACTTATGCTCTACACCCGCAAGTTTGAGTCGACAGACCCAAGGGAGGCGCTCCAGTACTTCTACTTCCTCAGGTAAAACTCAATTTTGACCATTTACTTGAGCTGGTTTTGGTTTCTGGCATCCTGAGGACTATCAGAAGCCTCAAGGCCATGCCAGAAACCACGTTGCTTTTGTCCCCTTCCAGGGACGAGAAAGATAGTCAAGGAGAAAACATGTTTTTGCGCTGCGTGAGTGAGCTTGTGATAGAAAGTCGAGAGGTATGTCAGTCTCTCTTCTCTCCCACCCACAATTTGCAGTGCACATGCACATGCTACTGTGTGGTGCCCGCAGCATGGCTGTGCTGGATATGGTCCAGGGGGTTTCCATTCTCTTGGGTTTCTTGGTTTCTGATAATGAAAATACTGATTCAATCTCACTGCGTCCTGGTTTATGTAAAACTCTTCCTACCTCCCCTCTTTTCTTCCCCCTCCTACATCTCCAGAGAATCGGGGCTTATGCATATATTCTTTTCCAGTAAATTGAGTAAACTTTTTGTCTCCACAGTTCGATATGATCCTTGGGAAACTAGAGAATGATGGAAGTAGAAAGGTGGGTTAAATGCACCCTTAGTGATATGTTGGTTGGCAGTTAGGGTTGTATAATTGTCAAAAGAATGTAGTTAGACTTCAGGACTCAAGATGCAAATCTGAATGAAATTACTTGGTTTAAAAACCGAAGAATGAAAATCACAGGCCACAAATAATGCCCTTGATTTTAACACACATTTATATTTCTCTGTAAAATATATAAATTGATGATGAGGTAGCTTTTTGGTCGTTAGTAATCTCTACACTCAATGGAGGGCTTGAACTCACAACCTAGAGATCAAGAATCACACACTCTTCTGAAAAGCCAGCCAGGTGCTCTGATTAGATGGCTTTTTTAAGTCCCAAGGACTCATCTGCTCATACCTGCCATTTTTGGAGCCGAGAAGACCACATTTCTGCCATTCTTGGCTCAGAAAATATGCAAGGAAAGAAATTGTTTAGTGCACCTCCTGTCCCCAGATAGCAAAGTTAGCAATGTGCTTGACCTCTCTCAGAAGGTGGTTTGTGAGGGCTCAGAACTTCACACGGACCCCAGAGATACAGCTGTGCCTGTGAGCCTTAGTGATTCCCCGTGCCCTGTCACACTCTTGGGGAGGCCTAGAGGAGGGGCAGAGGCCTGGGTGTCAGAAACCAGTCCTTATCCGCCTCTGGCATTCTCCCTGTGGCCCTGGGGAGACACCGGCCTCTCTCAGAGACTCACTTTCCTCACTGGTAAAAATGGGTGGCTTTGACCCAGCAATCTCAGGATGAGTTCACAGGGCTCACACTCTCCAGCTCAGAAGAAAGGCCAGTGACCGTGCCGGTGACAATGGCCATGCTTCTTGTGCAGTGACATTGGCCAGGCACTGTGCTGAATGCTGTACAGGTGTTTTCTGATTTAGCCACCATGATGATAATCCAACAAGGTGCTTTTCAAGTGAGGAAATGGAGGCAAAAGAGGCTCATTTTCTTGGGATCACACAGCTGGTAGGAAGGGGAACTGGAATTTGACCCCAGAGCCCATGCTCTTCACTCTTCTTCTGTGCTGCCTCCATAGTAGAAGGAGCAGGCCACCCTAGCTCTTCTGTGCTTCCTAAGGCCTCTTACATGCTCCTGACCATTGGCTGCTGGTGATTGTGGATGGTGATCTTTTTAAAAAATAGCCTGACACCCCTTGCCATATATTTTTTCAGCGCTGAGTTTCTTGCCATCTGTCTTAGAAAGGAAATCCAAAGTCTTTCCGATATTTTATGTGAGCCTCCTGATTTTTTCCACCTAGTGCCCACTCATCAGCAAATGTAAGATCATTGGCTATTTCACCTACCCTCTGGATCATTTTGGACAATTAACAAGCACAGATGTCTTATTGCTGGCTCCTCTGTGCTGCCTGAGTCTCTTGCTCCATGTGTCCTTTCCTTGGTCCCTTTCATGTGTTTAATAGGATCTTACATCTTCAAGAAAGCCAGAGTCTAGCTGATGACATATATGCATTGCCCAGGGCAAGCATTTTCAGTAAAAGTAGTTTTCAGGTCCCACCTGCTTCTCTGTGTTTAAAATAACAGCTCTGTGCTCCTGTCTCTCTCCTCCTCCCCCTTCATAATTTGTCTTGTCAGCCTGGAGTCATAGATAAGTTTACTAGCGACACAAAGCCTATTATCAACAAAGTTGCTTCCGTGGCAGAAAATAAAGGACTTTTTGAAGAAGCAGCAAAGCTCTATGACCTTGCCAAGGTAAAATGTGCCCTTTTCCTTCTCCTTACTTAATAGATTTGCCAGCCTTTTGGCATGAAATGCACAAACGTTTTGACGACGCACTGCTGTATCATACCACTGTCCTGCTGAGGCATTGTCTCCTAGTGCTTAGGCAGCCAGTGATCTGGTCAGGGCGAAATTCCCATTTTACAGAATTATTTCTGCCCATAAGGTATTTCTGGCCAAACAGGAGTAACATATTGCAAGGATATCCTGCAGGCTGTGAGCTCTAGTCTCATTTGGCAGCAAAATAAACATCCATCACATTTCGATGGTGAAACTTTGGGTGAAAATGCCTTCCTGCTTACCCTTCTGGTAGCCACAGACATGCTGGTGAACACTGTGTGTTAAGGAAGGAAATGACAGCTGAGGCGTTTTGAGAGAACTAGAATAAGTATTTCGACATTAAGAACATATGGTGACTGCTGATCATTGTGTGGCCTAAAAAAGATTATGTTCTTTTTTTTTATAAACTGAGAAAAGTAGGCCAAAAGAAGGTTTATAATTCATCTTCTTAAATTTAAAGATGTTTTGATTGGGTTCTAATTAAAATGTAGAAAAATGTACAAACATTAAGTGTACAGCTTGGCGAATTTTCCGTGGGTATATATCTGTAACCATCATCCAGAACAAGATACAGAACCGTTTTTATCCATCATATCAGAAAGTTCCTTCTTCAGGTTATTTTGGTTTTCCTTTTCTCTTTTACTGATTATTTAACCGATTCCTTCTTTAATTTTAAAACAACTGAGCAGAATGCTGACAAGGTGCTGGAGCTGATGAACAAGCTACTCAGCCCCGTCGTCCCCCAGATCAGTGCACCACAGTCCAACAAGGAGAGGCTGAAGAACATGGCACTCTCCATCGCGGAACGGTAAGGCTGAGTGAGAGCTGGCTCTGAGGCTCTGAGGGGGCCCAGCGACAGTGCCCACCAATTGCACCCTCAGTTCTACTACACACATCAAGTAGTCTCCCAGAGACTCTCCATCCCTCCAGGACTGTTGAGAGTTCCTGTTTCCCCACTATCAGACTTTCAGAGTTTTGCCGGAAAGCAGGTATGAAAGCACATCTCAACATTCTAATCCTGCACTAGGGGTTTAATTCTAGGCATTGTACTCTTCTATAGCCTGTCAGCAGCCGTCTCCAAGACATTCTGGGACAAAGCTAATGATGACTCGATAGGGAATTCTTAGAGGTGGTAGTGGCCAGTGTTTAAGAATGTACCTTCCTTCCTTGGTGAGATAACTGGGTTATCGGACTTTAACTGATGGAACTCCCAGGCTGAGGCAATAGTCATTACTTTTTGTGCCCTCTACAGATACTCCTGATAAAGTGACCCAGAGAAAATTGGGTTGGAGATGCTTTCCTGGGGGAGCACAGAAGAACACTCCTTATCAAACAATTCATTTAGTAAACAGCCCCCCAGTGGTAGCTGCTGGGCTTTTGGCCCATCAGAATCTCTCACCCTTCCTAGAGATTTGGACGCTTGAGGTGGGGGCCAAGGCCAGAGAAGTGGGCTTCATGCAGAATATTTATAGATGGATTCTTTGCAAATCCACCGTCAACTTCTTGGCCATTTGAAAAGAAACACTACTTTCCACTCCTTAATTCACCTCATATAGAGATTTTAAGAGATTTTGACATTTTTCAAATGCTGTTCTAAAGTTAGAAGTTGCGCAGAAATTCATAATTACCCTTGTCCCCTCTTCCTTCTTTTTTGTCTTTCAGGTATAGGGCTCAGGGAATCAGTGCAAATAAATTTGTGGACTCCACATTCTATCTTCTGTTGGACTTGATCACCTTTTTTGATGAGTATCACAGTGGTCATATCGACAGAGCCTTTGATGTAAGTTTCAAGAGGGGTGTTTGAAGTACAGGTTAATGTATGCCCTTGGAAATTCAAAACACTTCATGGGATTCATTTAAAACAAAGGAAATGTTACCACATTCTTTGCCTGTTAAGCAAAGAAGACAAACATGATCCTAGGAATTGGAAGGGAATTTTTGTGTTGCTCTTTTTTCTTCCTCTTTTCTCCCTTATTCCTTTCCCCATTAGTCTAAAAACAGAGGCTTCTCAAAGTAACGTGAAATCTCTGAATTTTGTAATTGCCTCAGAAAATGAGATTAGGAATTAAGTTAGCAAATTAGAATCAAAGCCTTTGTGTGGTGGGGAAGCAGCATTTTCTACTAAGAAGCCCTTTATAACATGTTAGCTGCTGACTGTGTTTAAGGAGATGAAATGACTGTGATGGTTGTATCATATGGGACTGGTGGGGTTTTGTTTTAAACAGATAATTGATCGTTTGAAGCTGGTGCCCCTGAATCAGGAAAGTGTGGAAGAGAGAGTGGCTGCTTTCAGAAATTTCAGTGATGAAGTGAGTCCTTTTCTTCCTGCATTAGGGAATTTTTTTCTTCCATTTCTGCTGAAAGCTTTTGTTTTAATGTAGCTGATAATGGTAAGAGTCCTTGTAACCACCTAGACTGACTTTTCAAAGGCGAGTCCAATTTCAGATATCCTGGGTTGGTTTTTCTGTGAGTTCACCTGTCCCCATCAGATTATTGTCCAAATTCCTGACTCAGAAAACACAGTCGCTTTAGTGATTAGACATTCTCGGGGGAACAGATTTCTGGTTGATCCTGTGAGGTTTGTTTTAATTCCGTATTACTGACTTGTTCTAGAGGGTCTCTTGGTGCTGAACTCTGACCTTCTTTAAATAGTTCCCTTGAGTGTCTGACACACGCTCCATGATGTACTTCCTTCCTTCCCTTCTCTGAACTGTTTTGTTTTGAGAAGCAGAGCAGTGACCATGGACTCAGTTATCATGAGCCCATGACACCCAGAGCCACTGTCTCTCTGAACGGTTTCCAGCACGTTGCCACCATCTAGCTCAAGGGTACTCAGTTGGGCTGCACACTGGATTACCAGGAGAGCTTTAAAAAAAAATCTTCATACCCAGACTCTACCCCCGGAAATTGTGGTTTCTCTGATTCGGACTGGCCTTTCCATGCAGCTGGGGTAAAACTCTTCTGTAGAACCATGGACACTCAGGGCCAACTGCCTGGTTCTGGGGTGTCATGAATAGTGTTTCCATTTAAAGCTCTTACTCCCTAAGCAAATAACCTTTTGTGAAAACATGTTTCTGTTTTAGAAGAAAAAGGGAGGCCAGCTTCTGCCCATGTTGCCAGCTGTGGTGCTCCCAGTTTAGGTCTTACCCCTTGCCCACCTGCCCTTCATACCTGCTGTCAGTTCCGCCCCAGACCCTTGCCCTTTTGTTACTTGCCTTCCCCCAGGATGGATCGTTCACTGCACTGGGGACTGAAGCGGTGCACCTCCTAGGCACTGCCTTTGTAGGCACTCCCAAGGACTCTGCTAGGGCTGTGCACCTGCGATGGAAACGTTCTGGCAGGTGTAAGACAGTGGGGAATGGTGGGGACTGGAGAACTAATGTGTGCCTCCCTCCCTACTGACGTTGAAATCCAGACTGCTTTTGGTCATCACTCTTCTGGCCAGTCCAAACGTACATGGTGGTCAGATGTCAGCATGCATTTGGCTCCTGCCCTCACTCTGGAGGGGTGGCATAAAGAAAGGAGCAAAAGAGTGACCCACCTCACCAGAGCGGCCTTGCCTGAGTTTTGCTCTCACACTTGACATTTCCGTGCCATTGGCTACTTTTTGGTGACTCTGTAGTTCTCTACCTGGCAGCTATGGAAAGTGGTGTGCCCAGGCCTGCCTGAAGTGTGTCCCTCTCCCCCAACACACAACACTTTTTCTTGTCCCCAAGACTTGGTTCCTTTTCCTTTACTTCATGTGTTTTTCTCTGTGCAGATCAGGCACAACCTCTCAGAAGTACTTCTTGCCACCATGAACATCTTATTCACACAATTTAAGAGGCTCAAGGGGACAAGTCCATCCTCGGCATCCAGGCCCCAGCGAGTCATCGAGGACCGTGATTCTGTAAGATCCCAGCATGGATCAGAACCATCGCTGAGAACCACCTTTCTGGTCTGCCATCCATGGCACCTCATGAGACGCTTGCTCCTGACCCCAGATGCTCCTTTTCCTTACCCTTAGCAGCTGGGTAAACCCTGTGTCAGGAGTCTTTCAGAAGAAATTGAACATTAATGGGATTGCTGCTCATAAGCTTTTTTTTTTTTTGTAAAGCGGGGCAGGGGGTGGGGTGGGTGTCTGCCAATATCACTCTTTTTTTTTTTTTTTGAAGAGCACACATGTAAGCCAGGGTTGAGGGGGGTGACCTGGGGCAGAGGGAGAGAGAATCTTTTTTTTTTTTTTTTTTTTAATTTTATTTATTTGACAGACAGAAACCACAAGTAGGCAGAGAGGCAGGCAGAGAGAGAGAGGGGGGCGGGAAGCAAGCTCCCTGCTGAGCAGAGAGCCGGACGCAGGGCTCGGTCCCAGGACCCCGGATCATAACGCAAGCCGAAGGCAGAGGCTTTAACCCACTGAGCTACCCAGGTGCCCCAAGAGAGAGAATCTTAAGCAGATTCTGTGCTCAGTGTAGAGCCCAATGCAGGGCTCGATCTCATGACCCTGAGATTAAGACCTGAGCCAAAATCAACCGACTGAGCCACCCAAGTGCTCCATGCAAATATCACCTTTTAAAAAATCAAACAGAATACCAGTTTATAGTGATTCCATAGGAATGTCCTATGCATTTTAAAATGGGAAGGTTATTTTATGAGTCTTAGCACTTTCCCCAGAACTATAAGTACTTTGGCCAGCCAACACATGAATTTGATGCAAACCCTTGTTTCTGTTCTCACAGTGATCCCAGAGAGGTCTCAATGGCAGTGATTGTTAATCCCCATTTTACAGCTGAGGGAACTGAGGCCCAGAGTCAGGAAGCAGTTTGCTTTTGTGGTCCCCTCGGGGGAGGTGAAGGAGCCGTGTCTCGAAGTGTCCCTTTCCACTGCCTGTGGGTCAAGCCAGGTCCGGGTAGAGGCCTGGAACTCACATGGTATATGTTGTCCGGTTGATTTGATGAAAAGAAAAAGGTGTTTGACTCAATTAGGAGTCCCTTTCCCTTGACTTCCCCATCTAGTCTTCTACCTCCAAGGGTGTCTGGGCTCTCAGCTGTGACTCCACAGGCACTGTCATCACTGTACTGCCGTCTAGTGAGTGAGGGCGGAGCTTTGCACCTTCAGCAGCGTGGAGAGCGGTGCTTGGAGTGGTCCACTGGTGGTAGGCCCATCCATGCGTGCCCCGAGGCAGCCGCTGGTTTGCCATCCACTCTTGGGCAGGCAGGAGCCTGAAGCACATTGACAGTAAATGTCAGGAGGTCCTCATGAAATAAGTGGGCTCACAGTGCCTGGACCTTGGCAGGCGAGTGTTGAAGTGGTGGACGTTTCTGGTGCTCTTTGTGCTGCCCACAGGCCAGAGGAGGGCTTTGCTACAGAGTAGAGCTGTGGCCTGGCAGGCCTTTGTCCCACATTTGAAAGGAACTGTTTCAAGACCAGCTGAACTCACATTCTGTGTGTCTTAATCTCTCTTTTTTAGGCACTTAGTTTTTAAGTATCACGAATAAAGCCATTCTGTCTTCCTCTCACCCGTTACTCCTTTTTTATGAAGGATAGGGATGAGTAGGGTCAAGAAGAGACTTTTGTGTAAAGGCTGCCCAAGGAGTGGCTTTCTGACTTACAGTGCAGCGCTGCCTGGTAAGGGGATGAGCCCCTTTGCTGAACACCTGTAAAGTTTATGTAAAGTAGCTCCAAATCAGGCATGAAAGCCCATACACTTTTATACACTGTTACTTACTTATTTATTTATTTATTTATTTTTAAGATTTATTTATTTGACAGACAGAGATCACAAGTAGGCAGAGAGGAGGAAACAGGCTCCCTGCTGAGCGGAGAGCCCCGTGCGGGGCTCGATCCCGGGACCCTGAGATCATGACCTGAGCCGAAGGCAGAGGCTTTAACTCACTGAGCCACCCAGGCGCCCCCTTTTATACACTTTTAAAGAAAATCTGATGGGTACTCTTCATCATAAAGAAGACATTTCTTTTGGTTTGGATATTAATTAAGACATATCCTTGTTGTCAGTTTATTTCACATATCAGGCAAAAATCCCTTGGCTTTCAGTTTTCTTCTTGAATGATCCTTAGGAAGCCTAGTAAGTGACCCTTGGGTTTTCCTTAAAAGTCATGTTACTGGTCTAAAAGGTGTTTGTAGACTCTCCCTTTCTACTCCAGATACGGTCTCCTTTCTTGCTGCTGTAAGCATGCAATATGTCTCAACATGAGGCAGCCTGAAGCTGTTCTTCTAAGTTTCTTTATTCCGGAGATAGTGTTTTATCATCTGCAAGTCGGAGTGAAAGTTATCCCTTTTTTTTTTTTTTTTTTTTTTTTTTGTTACTGGAATCACCTGAATTAAAATCTTTTTCCCTCCTGGAACATCTAAGAATCTCATGAATATTATTGCCCAGCATAAGGGCCCAGCACTTATGTCAGGAGAGAACAAATGAGAGGAGTGAAAGGAAGGAAAAGGGAAGAAGCAGGAGAGAAAGAGAGCTGGAATGGGACCACACTTTTGTGGGGGCCTGAAAACCTCAGATCGGAGGCAGGTAGGCAGAAACCAGCCAGGAGAGAATGAGAGACGCAGAGCAGTAAAGCGGGCCGTCTGAAGCTCGGAGCTGTGTCCGAAGACGGTCACACGTGGCAGGCGAGGCAGCTTGCCTGGCAACCACATCTGTCTTTTACTTGGTAGAAGGGCTTGGGAACTGGGGCCCCAGCGGACGACCTTTGCTTCCTCTACACTGTGCAGGCCGTATGACAGTTGAGGGTAAATCTGGCCCTGACACCAAGGGGTAGAACATGGAAGACCATGGTGGTTGCTCCCCAGGTAGTGCCCCAACTTGGAAGTTCATCAGTACTCTTCTCTTCTTTTCCCTTTCTCTCAGCAACTCCGAAGCCAAGCCCGAGCCCTGATCACCTTTGCTGGGATGATACCCTACCGGACGTCTGGGGACACCAATGCAAGGCTGGTGCAGATGGAGGTCCTCATGAATTAAGTGCCATGCTTTGAGGGGCTTCCGGGACTGCACGCTGTCAGTACCTCAGGCGCATGGGCCCACTGGGGTGGAGTTTCTGGTTTTGTTTCTGTTGTGTTTTGTTTTGTTTTGTATTATGTATTTTTGTCAGCACCAATAAATTTCTTTGATTTGTATTTCTTTTCACATTCTTTTATTTTCATTGTTTTGTTTTGTTTTGTTTTTACTTTGACATTTTTTACTTTTTATTTGTGTGGGTGGAAATGTCTTCACTAGTGCTTGGGCCAGAGAATGATAGGCTTATATAGGCATCTGTGATTTGGTTAAAGTTGACCTTAAATGATTAAAAATTCACCCAAAATGAGCAAGGAAATGAAGCCTTTGGGAGTTGCTTTTGTTTAGACCCAGTATTCCATATGGCAGGGTCACAGTTCATTTTTTACGTTTTCATTTGTGAAAGCCACCATCAGCCTTGGGCGAGTTAGGATCCGTGTGAACTAACAAGCTCCATGCCCCCGTCTTCTCTCGGGTGTGCCTTGGGGTCCAGGGGGGCTAAGACCATCCTCCAAATCATCTGCTCTGATTCCAGGATTAATTAGTTTGCTGTTCTGTAGAAATCCCACTGGAGATGGAAACAGACGTAGGAAAACCACTTTTTTAAAGAGGAGCAGCACAGGTATTTCAGCTGGAGCGTGAGGAAGGGCAGGCCTCGGAGCTTCTCCCTCCGCAGCTGCCCTGCTGAGGCGCCTGCGTGGGCCTGTGCACTCCCCTCTTCCAGAAGACTTCTCACAGAGCTTGCTTTTCCCTTCTCTGGCGGTCGGTTTCTCTACTTGGACAGCCCATCCTTCCCACTTTGTCACTCAGGAGGGCCACCGGCCAGGTGAGCTCATAGGTCGCTTTCCGAGTGCGGATGTATGGAATCCGGCCACTGTTGGGTGTCAGCACTGAGGGTGCCTGGTCCCTGAGCAGAGGTTGTCCCCCATCATGGGCTCTGTTTCTCCCGCCACCAGTCCTGAACCGCGTACTGAACTAGCGAGAAGGAGGACTGTTCCTGTGTGGGCCGGGCGAGCTGCAGGAAATCCGGCAGCGGTCAGCTGAGCTGGTTTTACCGACTGTTCCTGAGGCCGGGACTCCCAGGACAATATTAAGATCCCAGAGTCTCCAAAGGTGCTTTTCCACCTGGAGAGACGTTTCTCTCTCATCACAGGGCATGGATACCCTCGCTGTCCTGTAGTGGTTAAAGTAATTGTTAGCTCGCCTTTTGGGAAAGCGTTAAAAATTTCCCAGAATAATAATGGGACCATCTGCTCTTCATCATTTGAAATCCCTGATCCATCAAGGACGTGGCCTGAGGGTCGGCAGGGGCTGCGTCTGCCTTCCTGCTGTCCCACCTGCTCCCCCTGGAGCACTTGCCTCCAGTTGAGCTTCACTAAGAAAGTTTCAGAAGATGAGCCCCGCAGGGGACTTGATGTAGTAAGTTGTACCCTGTTGATAGGTGCTGAGTTATCTTTTAACAAGTCTCTACAATTTGCTTCAACAGTGCTTTACAACAAGAGTACTCTGGACTTTGCATAAAGTACGACCTCACGTTCTGCTTTTAAATATTAGATCTTCCTCACAGACAGACCTGTAACAGTGCCACCAACGTGAGGAGGCTCAAGTCCTTCAAATACGCATTTGCTCCCTGGCTCACCACTTGTTCGTCACACCCACCATGAGAATTCATTGTGAATTTGCCCTTCCTTGCATCATGCCCGTCTGCTAGCTCCAGACCCGGGAACAGCCAGTGAGCCCAGCATAGGGGTTTGGGTCCTCCGCCCTCCCACCTGTGGATGAGACCTTGAACTGCCCTGCTCGGGGAGCTGTGTGGAATTGAGAGGAAAGCTGTCCCTGGTTGGCACTGAGGACTTGCCCAGAGAGAGCCGTCAGTAGGAGAAATAAGATAACTGGGTTCATACCAGAAGGGCCAGACTCCCAAAGCAAATCCCAGTGCTTGTCCTACGGGCTTGTTCTGTGGTGACGCGTGGCCTCTTTGGTGTAGAAACGCAGGAGACCAAGGCTGAGTTTGCAAGGCCACAACATAACAGGTTCCCACGTATCCATGGTTACAGCTTGTGCCCAGAAATCATGATCCTGTGACAGGTCATTAGGTAAAAGGCCTTTTCCGCTCACCCATTCAGGGAACTAAGTCCTTTCCCTTGACGGTGGTCCATGGTCTTAGGTTCGCTTATGCAGAGAGACACAGAGATTCCAGTCTTTTCCAGGGATGAGATTCCAATCTTTCTAACAAAATCAAGGGCACTTGAAGACTGACAGGGTTAGTGTCTACCTCAGAGTGGCTCATAATCAACTCACTGAGACTCTCAAAGGGAAGTACTGACTCAATCAGGGTCCTTTTCAGAGGCCTTGAGATTGGATTTCAAGGATTCTGCTCCTTTTATTTATCTTTATTTTTAAGTAAACAGTTCTGGCTGCCTGACTTCAAAGGGAAAACTAGAGGAACTGGTGAGCTCTCTGAGGGGGTCCTTTGGTTTTAGCACTTCTGAGCTGGATGGCCTCATCCCTGAGCAGAAAGTGCAGGCCCCGCCCCCCGCCCCCACCCCCACCCCCTGGAACTGACAAGCCTCCTTAGAGACTTCATGGCAGGATAGCTATTTGTGGTGACTCTTGATACAGCATTTAAATAGGGTTTGGGTTACTTAACATACAGTATTGTAGACTTTTCCCCCACAGTACCCAGTATTTGCAGATTTACCCCCCAAAATTAAGGACTGTTTACTCTGGATTATCCCCACTGCCTGCTCTGTTTGAGCAAACTCTTATGGCCAAACCCTTAACACTAAATCTAGCAATTATGGGCACATCTGCCAGCATCCTACCACCATAGACTGGCTCTCCACAGTCCTTGTTTCTCCATTAGGCATCAGAACTTTTGTCTAGCTCATTAGGTAGTTCGCAACGCTGCCAAATTTCCTCACGCCGCTCAGGAAGTGACTCCAGCATGCCAGATGCCTGAACCAAACCCCAGGCTGGTGGGTTGCCTGAGGCCTGCCAAAGTGCTGGCAGGCCCCACTGACTAGACTCTCATTCAGCATTAGTCCTCCATAGAGTTTGGGCCCTGTGTCCAGAAGACTGGGAGAAAATGTGCATGTTACGCTATCATTCAAATGCTCACTGTATATCCATAAAATAAGGCTCTTGCACCTGCATTTTGGAAATGTCAGGAACAAGACAGCAACTCATTAAATAGGAATTATGTAGCCCTCAAGAAAAATGAGGCTTTGGTGGGGGGGGTTCCTGAATGTCCACCTTTTCTTCATTCTAGGCTGAATTCAGAAGTTACCTGTGTCCAGCCCATCTTCAGACCTTTTCTCAGTAAACTAGTATCCCTCACAGGGCAGGAAGAGAAGGGAAAGACATCTGTCTTCTTGCTACTTGTTTTTAACTGGAAAGGTTGGTGGAAAGAAACTTAAAACCAATAACTAAAATGTTCTGAAAATGAAACTCAAATGATCTGCATTTCTTGCCTTGTAGACGGCTGATGTGGCTGGCTAGGATCCAGGGCCTGGCTGATCCGTGTGCCAGCCCAGGTGTCCGTGTGCCAGCCCAGGCTCAGCTCAGCAGCTCCAGAGCCCCTGCATGTGCTGGGCCCTGCTCCATCGCTGGGGATAGCCAGGGTAATCATGTTCCCCTCCCAAAATTGTTCACAAGTCTAAGAATTTGGGCTTTCCCCCCACATCCCTCTCTTTGTCACGATCACCTAAGTGGAAATACGGGTGATTTGAAGTTGCTAAGCCAGGAAGAGAGAAGAATTTTTTGTCCTAACCTTGATTTTTGAAATTACTTCTGTGTGCCTTCTGGGTATATAGCCCACAATGGATTGATTGCTTAGCAAATTCTTGGCTTTGGCTTCCTGTACCAGCTCCCTCCCACATCCACTTGCCTGGATTCAGACTCCCTTTTTCCGGTTAGGGGCTTTTAGTAGGCATTCAATCTGAAAGAAGGTGGAAAGGAATGTCTTTTGTGGTCAGACGACACAAAGCCGGTATACAGAGCCGGTATTTCAAAGAAGGTGCAGAGCTGCACAGTATGCAGGGAGATGTTGAGAGGAAGGGGGTAGAAATCTGATTTACTGTTAACAATAAAGGCCAGATCGTAAGGAAAAAGGTGGTAGGAAGGGATGGCCAAAACAGAGCATTGCATTGGTGTACTCTCCTCCTTGCTGCCTTTACCCTTGGGATTTTTGAGAATCTGTTTTGGGGGCATGGGAGGGTAAAAGACTGCCTCAGACAGCAGCTTCTCTTTGAGCAGGAAGCTGGGAGCCAGTGATCCCAGAGAGGACTTCTAGCAGCGAAACAGACATAACATGGCCCCTGCAGAGGCCCCAGCCTACCTGGGCTAGACAGGCTCTTGAGTGGCATCCAAAGCTGCAGGGTCGACAGCTAAGGAAGTCCCCTTCATCTGGGCCAGAGTTAGCAAAAATACAGGGCACCCATTTAAATTTAAATTTCCCATAAACAATAGGTTCTGAGTTACCAGGATGTCCCAATTTTACTTGGCTGTCCTATCCAAGCTAGCCTCTGCTGGCTTTTGCTGCCTGGAGGCGTCCAGGTTTGGCCAAGGCTCCAGGAGATCTCCAGCTAAATTGGATTACACTGATTTCTTGCACTGTTTATGCTTCTGTGGGCCGTGGAAGTGACAGTGAGATATGGAGTCACTTGAGAGAGGGCAGTAACCGGAATTCAGTTTTGAAGAGCCAGGCAGGCTGGCTGCGTGGGGATGACTGCAGGCCCCATTGACCCCAGCTGCTATCATCTACTGGGTATTTTTCCATCAGGAATTTCAAATGCGTATTTTATAAATAGAGAAGAAGGAGGCAAAGTACAGCCTTTTCTCTCTTGGTCAGTAACGTTCATTAGAAACGCAGTGGGGAGAATTCTTTACTCCTCTATTTCCTTTTGTCTTTGCTTTTCTGACATCGTCGCTGTGTGGTGTTTGTGGGGAGAAGGAAGAGGTGGGAGAGAGTGTGTGTTCTGCATGTTCCTCTCTGTAAAGTAAGTGCTGCATTTACTCTGTTTAGGATGGGTCTTTCACCACCACCCCTGTCTATAGCCAGTAAATTTCTGGGATGTTCTCCCAAAATGCCATGTGCTCCCTTTGTTCAGTCCTTCAGTAGAGCAGAAGCCTTTCTTGGGCCTCCTTTCCTGGAAATGTTCTTAGCTGAGGCACAGCCTGGGACTCCTCACAAGGCGGCAGAAGTGCCTCTTTCCAGCCTTTGGGGGTGACTGAGCCAGACCCCTTCTCCACTCCTTGCAAGGAAGGCTATGGCCTACCCGGGTCCTTGGGTCTGCGAAGATCCCAAGGGTCTGTGTAAGTACAGCACTCCCATCCCAACTCCGAAGTCTGGCTTTCCCCTGCTGGTCTATGAGTTCAGTCGCCTGGTCCGGGGTCTGAGGAAGGTCAGAGTCTGGCTGGAGGTGTCTGGCTGGAGGTGTGGTGGGGTGATGATAAGAGCCTTTGGTGATCATCCCAGCATGTGGCATGTGTTCTGGGACTGGGAACTGCTTAAAGTCTGTGACTGTTTATTTGGGACTCTCAGTGGAAAGCATTTGAAAGGGGGGTTGAGAGCCAGTTATTGGCCTTGGGATAAGGGGAGGCAGGATTGGAGGTTATGTTTTGGTCAGATGGTGGGAGAGACTTGGGCCTGGTCACAGGACAGGTGTTTCTTTCTTTCTTTCTTTCTTTCTTTCTTTTTTTTTTTTAAAGACTGCATCTATTTATTTGACAGACAGAGATCACAAGTAGGCAGAGAGACAGGCAGAGAGAGGGGAGGTGGTGAAGCAGGCTCCCTGCCGAGCAGAGAGCCCACGTAGGGCTGATCCCAGGACACTGGGATCACGACCTGAGCCGAAGGCAGAGGCTTTAACCCACTGAGCCACCTAGGCGCCCCAGGACAGGTGTTTTTTGCTCTCTTGGACAGTATCTGCCTGCGTTTCTGACCTGGAGGTGTGTTTCCAAGGTCTGGGCTTGGGATTCTGTTTGGGAATATGCAAATGACCGAGGAGGTGGGAGGTGTTCATCTCTGTACACGAGGGGGCGACCTTGTCCTGGTGAGAAGCTCTGGAGTGATTCTGCTCCAGGGGCTTAGTGGCCTGATGTTCTGTCCCTGAAGGGGCTTCCCAGGACAGTTTCAGCCCACTCCGTTTGCATGGGGTCCCTCAACTTGCTCTGGTCCTTGGAGCTTATGGCAAGCCATTTCCTGATGAGTCATCTGGGAATTTGGGCCTCATACAAGTGCCACACACTCTCTCGTCGGGTTTAATGGTCTCTCCCAGGACCCTGCAGCACCTCCCAGAGCAGGAAGTGAGTGAGGGAAACGGTTGAGGGTAGTGGAGGCCCATGGAGAGAGGGCTCCTGGAGTGGATAGTGGCCCTGTTGTCTATCTGGGTCTCAGAGTTAGAGGCTCTACTGTGGAACCTTGTAAAATGCCACCCGAATGAGGACCCACTGTGGGTCTGTGGGTGAGCCATCTTGCTATGTGCCTGACAGATAAACTGGCTTGTCTTTTCAGGAAAATTAAACCAAACCATAGAGGGCACTTCTGTTCTTCAAATACAGATGTTTGGGATGTGGCCCTCTGGTGGCCAGCAGCTATCAATAGCACAAACTGCCCAAGAAGGATTTCCAGAACTCCAAGACTGCTCTGCCGGGAAAGGGGAAGAGCTCAGCACCAGGGCAGGCAGGGAGGAAGCAGGGCGGGGAAGGCGGGAAAGCAGCCCACACCCCTTCTTCACCTCTGGGTGATAGAACGACCCAGGGCAAGTTGTCTGACGGCTCTAAACCAGTTTGCTCAGGTAGAAGGCCGGGATAGAGTTCTTAGAACTCACCTCCCTATTGCTGGTCACAGCGTGGACCCTCCAGAAAGGTTAATGCTGGCCGCCCTGCTCCCAGCCTCCTTTAGACAGGTCTCTGGGGCTCTAGGTATATCCTCTGCCATTGGCTTCTGTCCTTCTCAACAGGTTCTTCACATGGCTGTGGGGTAGATCAATTACCTCCACTCCAGGGATGGCCTTCCCCCACCCCCCAAAAAAAAGTCAAAATTGGTAGGCTAAAACTTTGCTATTAGGTGACAGACATTGACAGGTCAAGTTCAGCTTGTGATTCCTATTGATTCAGTGACTTCAGTGCTAAGTGGAGAATGTCAGAGCATCTACTCTGTGCCCCAGGCACACAGTGGTGAAATGAACCCAGGTCCCTGCCCTCAAGGAGGTTGCATTTTACTGGAGTGAGACCCACAGCAAAGATCATTTTCCTGTAGCTTCCCTCAGCCATTCAACCCCCACCAGAGGCCTTGGGGCTAAGAGCTGTGGAGCACTTTTTGAGACTGAGGCTCAGTCCCTGCTTAAGCTCACAGTGTGGTTGGGAAAGAGATACGCAGGTGTGTGCACACTCACAGGCCCACCATAATGAAATAGGAAGCTTTAAGAAATGCCGCAAGACAAAGCCAGCTAAAGAAGGTCCCAGCAGGATTTCCTGTGGCTGGGGGATGCGGGAGCCATCTGCAAGTGACCAGGAGTCAGACCCGTAGACATGGGGGGAGGGTGTGGGTGTGGCTGTCATGCTACCCCAGGACACAGTGAACGCTGCCAGCTCCCCTCCTAGCCCAGTACCCACCAGCCAGGTCGTGCAGCTGTTAATCTCTCCCACCTCTTGAAGCAGGCACAACAGCAGGACTCAGGTGAGTTGAGGGGCCCTGGAGCCCAGTGGAGACCTGCCAGGGGCCCTAGGCCTCCTCTCCAGCCCTTCCTGGCCAAGCGTCTTGATCAAGAGGTGAGTATGTGGGACTGGGGGGCCCTTGGGGGAGGTGTGGTCCCAAGGCAGAGAGATGGGGGGTGGTCTGATTTGGGGGCACACACTTGTGTATACAAATCAGTCATTTAAAGGCTATTTGCTGGCCTTGGGCAATGAATTCAGCCCAAAAGCCTGGTGGCTTGCTTTTGTAATCCCATGTCTACCCAGGAGAAAAAGCTCTTTAAAAACTTTTACAGTGCAGAAGATAGTTTTTAAGAAACTCTGAATCAGCATTACCTTTATGAAGAAGAGCCACACTTTGTGCTGCACATGGCCTCTGTCAACGCATCTTTCCTCGAGCTTCTAGTTCTGGCTCTGCCATTCTCAGCCCTGGCTATGCATTAAAATCACCCAGGGAGCTCTTAAAACTACTGATATCTGAGACCCTGCTTCAAGGCCCTGCGCCCTGAGCTTCTGCCTTAGTTGGCCTGGGGAGAGGCCTACACAGTGATTGAAGTTTTCTTTAAAAGCTCCCCAGATTATTTTCCCTGGGTCAAGAACTCTTGTGCTGGCTGAAAACAGAGAGCAGTCAAACTCTAGGCCTAAGTATGGAAGCCCCTTCCCCACTTCTCAACACAGGTTTTCAGTAAATCCTAGAATGTCTGAGGTGTACTAAATAGGAAGGTAAAAACTCTGACTGGTTAGGGAAAATAAGCTTTGCACTCGAGCCCATTGGGTCAGCTTGCCTATCATGGACAAGGTCAAGGGCAGCTGCCCAGCACAGTGTTTCATGTTAGGTAGTTAACCAGAGAAAATTAACATCCGTTGAAGAGCAGATTGTGGGGGGGGGTAGGGCACACGTTTCACAGGAGAGCACAAGTGAACGACCTTCTGACAACTGTGATTGAATCCCTGTGAGTGTCCAACTGCCCCCAGCCTTCCTGCGTCCACCATCGGCAGACACGTGCCTTGACGTGGCTTGCCCCGAGCCTCTCTAGTGCACATGCTCCATGGTTCTGCTAACATCTCCCTAGGGGTCAGGACCCAACTTCCGTTCCTAGCCCCTCAAACTCCCTGCTCTGGGGCTCCATACCCTGTGGGACCCCCACCCAGCCAGAGGACCCAATCTGGAGGGGAGATTGCTCTGGGATTGAACCCCTCTCCCCTCATTGGCACAAATGCAGCCTCAGTGGCAACTGTAACCCTGCACCCAACCCCTGGAGGGGGCAGGGTAACCAAGGCAGGAGATCCTTCGGGATTCTGCCTTGAGACATGAAGGTGGTCAGCCGCTTATTTGAAGTATTCATGAGACAATGGTGGAGGGAGGAGCCTGTCCCACTCTGAGCTTCTAGGATTCTCTGAATGTGTCCTGCCTTTACATGCCACTTTTGTCAAAGCCTGAGCTCTGATGACTGCAAAAGACCAAAGCCAACTCTCTTTGGGGTTCTACGTCCTAATCCTGAGCAACTCTTCCTATCACTTCTCCCACACCCCAGTTTTGTTGTTGTTGTTTAATAAGCTTTAGCAGCTGCCCTTACCAGAAAGCGCTGTTGTAAACAGGCGGGGGGTAGCTTGGTTTTCTCCCCCTTTTCTTTCCTGGCAGCTGAAGAGCTGGGATAAAATTATATACATTATTATTTACATTGCAGAGCTCCATTAATGTCCTCTAAAATACGTCTTTCACTCCCTCTCCTGATCATCACAAAGCCCACTGACTGAGAGGAATTATCCATTTGACGATGAAACTAAGGCATACAGGGCTGAGGTCATAAGGTAGGTGGTGCAGAGCCAGGGCCAGGTGTCTTTGGCTCACATCCTCCCTACTACCTCCATGTGTCTAGGGCTGGGCCCAGCTTGGGGGGCAGGATGGAGGAGCTGAGCACTGAAAGGCAGCTCTGTGATTCTAGGGCCCTTGATCCCGGCTGTGGGAGCTCCTGGGCTCCTTGAAAAGACCCAGGGAAGAGTATTCTGATTAGAAATACACCGTGGAATCCAGAATCCAGCAGAATAACTGTGATTCTCATATTGTTTTTAAGAAAAGCAAAAAGGGTTACAGTAAACTTAGGAAAGCTAAAGATGTATTTAAAAATGAAAGCTTAGTCTCTAGAGCTCAGGGGTTGGAGCAGTGGTCTTATAAAAGTGAGAAGCTGGGGGCAGGAGAGACAATGGGTTTGGCTTCTTGGTCTCCTGGAGAGCACGTTGGCAGAGCCATCTGGATAGAAGGACGTGTGGTTGTATCTGTTACTACAGGACTGGATTTTTGTTAGAATAATGGCTTCCGTTTGTGTTGGTGTGACTGGACTGACCTTGGGCCAGCCCTGCATTGGTGATCTGCTCAGCTAAACCTGGGCAAAAGGGCAAATTGTTGCTGGAGATTCCTTTTCTTTATGAGAAAGGGAAGAGGAGGAAAAATGAAATCTCACTCTTTCATTGACTACTGATCATAATCGAGCTTTTTGCCTTGCCTGCCAGGAAGCTCCAAGCTGACATATAACACCCTCCCTCCTTAAATGATTGCTTATTTCTTTTGACCTTTGTTCTAACTATGCTATTACATATATCGCACTCCATTGCCCCAGCCAGAGGCAATCGTCCCTCCTCTGAATCCAGGATTTATGCCCTCATGCCTTTGGCTTTGCCTCTTCTGATGAACTATATGCCTCTTGAGGATGGTGATCATGCCTTGTCCTTCTGTGCATCCTCCAAACTAGTCAGACTGTGTCTAATCCATTATTTCTACAATTACTTGTAGAAAAAATGTTGACTCAACCGGTTTAAAAAAATAAAAAAAAAGGCATGTCTGACCACGAAGGAAAAGAACAAGGAGTCCCTCCTTTAACAATGGAAATATCTTATCAAATATCTCTTTTGCTTTAGCTGCCAGCAGCTTCATGGTACTCGAGCATCCAACTGCTAGAACATTTGTCTGGTAGAAGAACCAGGCCTGCCACAGGCAAGCTTACTTGGTCCATAGGCTTGGGAGAAATCTTTGTTTCTTGGGCCTGGCTGCTGGAGGGGTTGCGGTCTGGCCTCTGGCTTCCAGGGCCTTCCCAGGCCCCGGCACCTCCATAGCTGTTCTGCCCCCCCGCCCCACCCCGACACCGGACAGGGTGTGTGTGTGCTCTCCCCCTCCCCGCCCATCCAGTCTGTGAGCCCCCCGAGGGCAGGGACCCGGCCTCCCTCCCTTGTTTGCAGCTCCAGCCCCGGTTCTGCACTGGCCACCTGCCAGGGAGGCTGTCTGCGCAGCGCTGGCCGCCGTCCTGAGCCGCGGAGCCGCGGAGCCGCATCCAGAGCAGGAAGCCGGCGGACTGCTGGTGTGGTGCTGCAGCTGGTGTTGTGAATCAGGCCGACGAGCAGCGCATCCTCTTACCCGGCTATTTCACGACACCAGGGTTGCATCATACCCATCCTCTCCGGGCGAGCCTCGTGGGACCGGGCGGCCACAGACTCGGGTGGCGGGCGACGTGTGGTGGGCTGGGCGGGGGGTTGGGGTGGGGTGGGTCTGTGTGTGAAAGATTGGTCCCTTTGGTTCCCTGGGTCTTTGTCAGCCTGCCCCTCAGGATCACCTGGGGAGCCTTCCAAAAACCCGGAGCCCAGCCCCTCACCCCTTCCTCTGCCCCAGGCCCCTAGGATCTCCAGGGTGGGGCGAGAGAGTCTGTGTTCTTTAGGGGTTCCCGTGGGATGCCCGAGCGCAGTCAGGGGTGAGCCCAGGGCTCCTCGCTGGGCTGCTGCCATGGCCTCTCCATGCCCTCCCTGGCCCTGCTCTTTCCACCTTGCACGGCTCACACCACAACTGCTGTTTCCCAGCAGCTTTCCAGAAATAGATGGCGTCCAATACTCTGGGACAAAAGCCAGGCTCCTTCCGCTGGCCTTTACCAGGTTTCCCTGCTCAGGAATGATGCTGCCATTTCCCCCACACGGCCCCTTCTTCTGTCAAATGCCTGCCCTTCGTGAATCCATGTGCTGGTTCTGTCAGCTCTGCCTTCACAATATACCTCATCTCCCAACACCCCTCACCACCCCACCATGCATAGCTGCTCCCCTGGCCTGGCCACCACCACAGGGCACCTGCGGTGGCCCCTGACTAGCAGCCTTGCCTCCCTCCGTCCATCCTCCATACAACAGCCAAGGTGATTTTTGACAATTAGAAATCTGACCATCCCATAGTAGAGTAAAAAACTTCTGACCCTAGTTTCCAAGGCCCTATGTTCCCCCTTTCATGTCTCACACCCCATCTCCTGGGTCCTTCTGCTCCACCACACCGACGACCTCTTTGCTATCTTGAAGCTCCAACTGCACTCTGATCCCAGGGCCTTTGCATATGCTCTCCCCTCCATCTGGAAGCCCCAAACTTATACCTATCATGTATGGGCGACTCCTTCTCATTATTGGAGCTCAGCTCAAATTTCTCATTCTCAGGCCTAAATGTCCCTCCAAACTTTTTTTTTTTTAAAGCTTAGTTTTCTTAAGAGCACTTATCACTAAATGTATTATAAGTATTGTTTGTTTATTTACTGTCTGTCTCCCCACTAGAATGTGAGCTCCAGAAGGGCAGGGTCTTTGTCTTGTTCTCCGTGGTGCCTCCCTTACCTAGCACAGGGCATGGTATGCAGTAGGCACTCAATAAATGTGTGTGAATGAAGAAACACCTTATATTTCCCCCCTTTCTTCCCTCCACCACTGATCCCCATGGCATTGTGTGCTTCAGACCTGGACACACCTTCCCTTGCACTGATCCCAGACACCAGAATCCCTTCCCTCTCCCGGGCAGTTGCCATGATCACCTAGTTGGCCTGTCTGCCAGGCAAGGCTATGAATTCCAGTGCTGATACACAGGAGGAGCCCAATAAATGATTAAGTGGCTCTGTGGCCTTGAAGACAGGAGCCCCTGAGATCCAGAGGTTATAGCAGAAACCCCCCGTCCTGACCATTTCAGCCCTGTGTCTGGGGTTTTCACTTCTGGGGAGTTTCCTGACCACTGAGCCCTTAGTTCCTTTTCCTGCCTCTGTTCTCCTTCCCCCTGAGAAGGGGGAGACTCAGGGAGCCCTACTGCTCTCACCTGGGAGCCGACACTGACGAGCTGAGTCATACCTCACACCGATGCAGCCATTGATTCCGTTCTGCTGCTGAGGCTCATCCCAGGCAGGTGACTTGTTCAAAGTCACGCGGAGACTGAAGCCTGAGTAAGCTTGAGACTCAGTCCCAGGGTTTTCATCAGTTCGGGCGCTATCAGACTCTGAATCCTGGTTCCCGGTCCTGCGGGGCTCAGGGAGCCTTGTGGAAGCTGAAGTCCGAGCCAGCACCATGGCCCCCACCTGGAAGGGTGTCTCCGATTTGATGACATGCCACCCACATGCAAGAATCCCCTTTCCTGGAGGTCTGGGCTTTGGGGCAAGGTATCCTGACGGTCTCTTCAGCTCGTTACATTGCTAAGCCCTTTAAAGGGTCCTGTTTATAAAACTCCCACCTCACCCCCAGAGAGAAGAGGAGGAGCAGAAAAGATTTCTTGAAGCAGCAAGATTCTCCCTCTCGGGCCAGAAGGGACCCTGGAGCTGACCCAGGTCTGCATTTCATGGAGGGAGGAAGAAGTTACTTGTCCAAGGTCACCCCGCAAATCTGTGGCCCCTCTGTCTGACTGTGACCCCAGTGCTGCTAGAAACCAGCCCTGGCCCCTTCTGGCCCCTTCCTCTCCTGAGATGATAATCAGGAAATTTCCACAGTTGCTCCAGGGACAGGGTGTGTAGGATTGGTGAAAGGGGGTGTTGGGCCACTGTGACTTTTGCATGTCAAGTGGCAGCTGAAAGGTGAGAGAATGATAAGATCAGCCCAGAGGCGCCATGTGGGGGAATGAGTAACTTGCCGGCCTCTCTCTGACCGGACTAGAGTGAGGGCCCGCAGTGAAGGTAGAAAACTGACCTGGAGTCCTCCCCTCCGAGCCTTCCGCCCCATTGCCAGCCAGTGGGGGCGTGAGGACACGCTTCTCCAGAAGCCTCGCTGAGGGGGGGCTAGAGATCCTGGGAAGGGGGTAGGTAGGCCTGGGGGGTCATTAAGAGGAGCTCCAAGAAGAGTCTTTTTAAAAATGAACACACATGAAGATACATGAACTTTGCAAAGAGCTAAACAGTGATCATAACCGTTTGGGTTTGTCATTAAGGGCCTGTCATCCCCAGCTCCCCTCTGTGTCTGGTTGAGCTGGAAGAAGGCCCGGGAGCCGCCCCTTGCAGCCCTGACTTGGGGTACCTCTGTCAGCCGAGGGTTTCTATCACAGCTTCTCTCTGTCCTCTTTGCTTCTAACTCCCTTTCAATATTCATTCAACAAACATTTGTTGGGTACCTCCCCTGTGCTGTTCCAGTTGCTTGGGATTTTCAGTGAACAAGATAGGCCCAGATCCCTGCGCCCATGGGCTTGCCTTCTAGCCAGCTGGGCAAAATCTAGGTCCCCCTTCCCAGAAAAATGCACTTAGATGTAAAAATTTGTCCACAATTGCATGGGGCTCTTGGCCTCAGTTCAAGCATCGTCATCTTGGCGGATGACTCCATAACACGGTTTGCTACTCCAACACAGTCCAAGTATCTCCACCTGCCTCCTTCTGCCTGGCCTACAGTTGGGCACACCTGTCCTGGGCCCCTCTGGACCGGAGCATGAGGGGACAGGCAGACCCCTCTGTAAGTTCTCAGTCAACTAAGGCTGACTTGCTGTTGGAGGTCATGGAGTCCAGAGAACTCTAGGCATCTTGGAGAGCCCAAGTCTGAGAAGCAGGGCAGAGAGGGAGAGAAAGCGTGTCCCTCCATGTCCCTCCTGAGGATGGCTGGCACATGACATAAGCCAAGCTCAGTAGTCTGGAGCTGGCCGTGGCCTCCATCCATCCCCAGCCTCCGGAGAAGTGACTCATCCCTTCAAGACAGGCTTCTGACCCATCCCTGCAGTCCCCACCCTGCCCCTCCTCCAGGGGTGTCTCTCCCATTGCTGCCCTCACTCCATAGCTGGGCTGGGCTGTTTCCATGTCCTGTCCCCCATGCTCTCAGCAGCACCATGAGCACACGCTCGCCTTCCCCGAGGTGGCACAGCAGGCGCCTACCCCAGTAACTCAGCTCTGCTGTCGACTTTCAGGTTTCAACTTGGATTTCAACCCCCACCACTGTAATAGCTCAGGTGCCTCTGGTGACCAGAAGGCTCCCCCACCAGCCCCGCCCCCCATGCATTCAAGGGGTGGCTCAGTGAGGCCTCAGAGCCTCAGGGGTGGCCAAACAGACAGGGGCCTCTGTCTGGGCTGGCCTGAGGGAACACTGTCTCCTTGGGCTCTGTAACCAGTATCCTGGAGGCAGACCAGAGTGTGTGGGCTGGGGACCCAGTCACCCTGTGGGCCACTGACCAGTGACAAGCCCCAGGGACTCATCAGTCCACGGGGGGGGGGGGGGGGGGGG